>NC_044193.1:22997885-23287885 GCF_900880675.1 Sparus aurata | reverse complement strand
CATTAGATTGCTGCTTTTCTAGTAGCCACCATGTTTTAACCATAGAAACAAAGCTCATGTAAAAGTGGGTTAGTGATCGGTAGTTTGAGGCAGAATCCTTTGCATTTTTCTTACTCTTTTGTCACTGTTTTTCTCCTTTTAACCTTCTTCTTTTATTTCCCACCTTCCTTAACAACTCCTGTCCACCTCCTTTCTTTGGCCCTTTCCTCCACCTTTCCATCCCTCTCCTTCATGTACCTCCCTCACATCCCCCCCCTCCTCTCACCACCTGTAATCCTGCTTACCGCTGTTCAGCAGCTGCTCAGGATCACAGTTGGGGAGAGAAAGCGACTTACAGAAATCAGAGTGAGAGTTGTTTTTTTTTGGCTGCTGCTGTTTCCTCGAAATGATCTTCAATATTAATAGTGATAGCACTAATGACTGATCTGGTCTATGGATGAGCTGTGTTGTAAGAGAATGGCACTTTGCCAGCCTCGCTCCACCCTCTCCTGTTGAATTCTGCAGTCAGTCTGCTGCTGGCAGGTGCGCCTCCACCAACACCATCACATTGTCTTTCATGCTTTCCTGTGTCTTCCAGTTATTCTGAAAATGTACTATCTAATATACTATTTAATTTATTAGTTTTTCACGTTCAAACTTAATTAAAGCGAGGTTGTGTTTAGGTGTGAAGATGAGATTGCGCTCAAGGTGAGAAGCTCAGGTGATTTTCTTTATCCATCATTTTTTAGCTGCTGGCTAACTGCACTTTCATGAAATAATGCTTTACAATTTGTGTCTATCCACCCATTCAAACTAAAACACCTGTCATGGTTTTAGTCAGTTTACTATTGCAGATGAAATCCTCATGTGTCATGAATTACTTTACACTTCCTGTCTTTGTCCTTTTTTCCCCCACACTTTTTTCTAATCAACTATGTTCCATTAGTTATCAGCTCCTGTGTATTTAAGTCTGTGTTTTTCCTTCACTCTTTGTTGGTTTGTCTGTATCTCCTGTGTTCAGTGTCCAGTCCCATCAGTCCTCATGCGTTACCTGGAGTCTCCTTGTTGCCTTTTTATTGCCAACAATTTTGTTACTTCAGCTTGTTATTAAAGCTTCCTCTTTTTTTTTTTTTTACCTGCTTTTTTGGGAGTTTTGGTCCCTTTTTCACTTTTTTCATATCGCTAATAGCAGAGAGCTTCCAAGAGCGGTGCTGTCCAATTTAGGGTTCAGTAACTTGCCCAAGTTGACATGTGGACAGAACGGGCCATGGAGCGACCTAAAACACTGTGATTACTGGATTATAAAAAATGTTTTGGATTCTGTCTAATCAAAAAGAGTCCTTCTACTGGTGATAATGACCAGGACTCAGTGCTGCGGGGGACTTGAGATGGACTGACAGCCCTTTCTCTCTGGCATACAGTATCAGGCTGTGATAAAGTCATTCAGTGAACGAATGCGGTTGTGTTTAGGCTTGATGAAATAGTTGCTCCACCATTTTTTATCTGCAGGTATCCGACCTCAACCGTTTCTACTATGATATCTAATATTAAGCAAACTCCCAGCAGGCCTTCGTGTTGCAGAGTGTTCAGTCTTGTCTATATTACACGCTTTCCCTCCACATCCACCCGCCCTGCCGCGAAAAGCCCTTCTTGCCTACGCCCTTGGCCTCTCCTGTCTCAACCAGTCACCCTCCACCACCAACACCACCCTCTTTAGTGACACCATCCCCCAGCCCGAGCCTCTTGGCAGCTCCTCCAGGCAGGCTAATTGACTCAGTCCCAGGAGGGGGGGATCATGCCACATTTCTAATTTGGCTTCCCCTCCTCCAGATAAAAGCTACATCCCTCCATCCTTCAACCCCTCCTCTCTCCGAGCCCTCGATCTCTATCAATCCATCCTCCTCGTTTTTAATTTTTTACGTTTTCTACATTTTTTTTACAGTTCAGTCCGGGCAACTAACATTTTAAAATGTTTTTTGAGATGTTGATGAATCTTCCTTACATCCTGCTTTCTGGTTGCCTTTTTTTATCCCTTCGCCGGCTGTCGACATGACTCCCAGCCCCAAAATACAGACATAATAGGCAACTGAATACATGAAAGGACAGATACACATTCACTCAGAGAGCACAGCACCTCGCCTCAGCGCACCATGGGGTTCACCTTCAGAGAGCCTCCATCTCAGCAAACTGCACCTGGGGACTGCGATGGGCGTGTCTCAATGTGTGTGTGCGCGTGTATGTGTGTGCAGACCGAGCCTCCCAGTCCCGCTAACAAGCAGACAGATGGAGAACAAAGACATTTTGCTATTGATTGTATGACACTTCAGAATCAGAAGAAATAATCAACAAAGTCTCCAGCGTGCCCAGATTGGGAATAGGAGGTTTTTGCACTTGTGTTCACCAAACGGCAGAAAAAAAAATCATTTTTTTGGTCAACCTATAAAGGTGTGTTTTGCCCGTTTCAATGCATGAGATGCATCCGTGTGCGTTTTCAGTCTGCAGTAAGAATACCGTTTCAGGAACTGTGTGTAAATATCCCAACAAAAGAAAGGTGGAGTAAATCTCAAGAGCGTTGACCCAAGGAGGAGTTTTTAATGATACAGTGGCCCGAAATGAAACAACAAATATACACACAAACACACACAAGCTACACACACACACACACACACACACACACAAAGGAACACAAGTCAGGCATCCTGACAGGTTCTGTGGAGGAAGCATGTTTGGTATGTAGCAGTAGCTGTGGCCATTAGGAAAATGGTATTTTCAGATGGACAGATAAGGTAGTTTAGCTGGAGGCTCAGGCCGGCCGGTCTTGTGGAAAAGACATTTGACACGTAGAGAGTTGTTACCTTCAGCGCAGTATGTGGAAAGATTTCAGGTCTGTTTTTCGTATTAATAGGAGAATGGAAAAGGCTTTACTATTTTCGAATAACAAGTGGGGGCTGGCTTGGCTGATTTTGTACCTTGTTCCTTTTGTTCTGTGCTCAGACAGATGTACAGGACAGATACATTTTTGCATTTAATTTCTCCCAGATGTACCACAACATAAATGTAACGGGCCGCAGATGTCGTTTTGATCCAGTTTTTGAATGTTTAAAGTAGAAAAAAATCATTCCAGTTTAGCTTAAAGATTGCCCCCTGCCATTGGCAGGTGGTCGAGTGGTTATAGCGCATGCCATTTACGCAGCCGACCCCGGTTCATTTCCGGCCGGAGGTCCTTTGCTGCATGTCACATCCCCCTCTCTCTCCCATGTTTCCTATCTGTCTACTGCTTAATAAAGGTGTCTATGCCAGAAAAAATCTTAAAAAAAAAAAAAAAAAAAAAAAAGATTGCCCCCTGCCATCACATTCACCATGCGATCGCAGGGGGCAAAGGGCAGCGGTCAGAGCCCAGGGACAGTACAGTAGTACTTTTAAAGCAACATTATGTAAGTGTAAGAGTGACTTCCAACAGGGTGAATGGTGTCTCTGTCATGGCCGCTCCACCCCCACTTGTTTCTGCACTGTGTAACTTCAGTGAGAAGGTAGGATCACAGTGTTACATACACATTTACTTCAACATACAAGTTTTAACACATAATATTGTTGTTATATGTTGTTGTGGAGTGGGGCCAAATTGTATAAAATGCCAATTTCTACATAATGTCGCTTTAACAGAAGTGACTGTTGAGCCCATTCTCAGTCCCAACGCGTCAAATACAGCAAGCTGGTCAGTATTCCTACGATTCTCAGTTTAAACTCTACAGGTCTCCTTATAGTGTCTCTTCTTAAAGTGCCACTCTACTGCAGTAGTATAAAGAGTGAGAAGGCCTTCGTCAGGAGGTGGTCAGGTAGGTCATACAGTGGACCTTCCCTCCGGAGACAGAAGCCTGTGTCCCAGAGAGTCGAGAGTGATTTGTTTACGCATGAGTGATTTAACTTAACATACATTTCTTCAGTAACTTGCACTAAGAGACTGACACAAGTGATTTTCACCCAACGTTAATAACAGGGGCTGGGTAGGAACTTCAAATTTGAAGCATAAAGCCACTGATCACGAGTTGGGAGTGAGAGCATGTTGAATCATCCTGTTCTGGGGTTTCTACTGGTTGGACTTATCACGTAGTGTATTACTGTCCACATGGTCCTCTGACTGAGGTTTAGCATGTGATTGAGATACCACTGCTCTCTGTGGACCTGCTGTGGGCATGTTTAAATGGAAGGAGATCCCGGGGCGAAACACGCTGGTGAGACTTTATGTCCCGTCTGACATTAGAACGACTTGTGATCCCGCAGGAGGGAGCTGGAGGTAGAGTCGAGGGACCACTTTGCCTCGCCATCTACTGCAATGACTCCAACATAAGTGGTTTATAATTGATTAAGGATAGATAGATGAAAGATACAAATGGATTTGCTCGAAATTGTACCATCATGCACTTAGGGTACTGCTCCATTGAGAGCACAGAAGGGAACATTTCCAGTATTGTTTTCAAAATGGATTAGGTAACCCTTCATTGAGCCCATCTTCATTTTATTTTTCAGCTCGACTGAGTTGAAGCAACACCAGCACGATGAACTGAAATACTGTTGGACAGAGGATGTAAATGATCCCACCTGAGACATTTGTCACAACAGTTTGCTACCTTCTGTTACAAGCTACAAAGACAAACCTGTTTTTATTGGCAGGGATGAAAAGTTACCATTCTGAGATATAGAGTCTTTAATGTGACCACTGGAGCTATGGAGAGAATTGGCTGGTGTCTTACGTGTGGGTGAGGGGGCTTCAAACAGCAAACTCTTTCATGCCTCAGACCCCATATGCTTATGTACCGCTAACTGCATCCCTCATTAGCCGCGGCCGCGAGTGTGTAAGTATGTGTGTGTCTTTTGATGACCACCTCCACTGTGAATTCTGATGCTGATCAAAGACGGAAAAGTCTGTTCCTGCACACAGCATATATATACATTTGATTGTGCACATATATCAACTGCATGCATTTTAATGCATGTGCTTCAAAACATTCGATTGATTACTTATATGTCGAATGTGACTGCTGCCAGGAGCAGGGGAGGAGGTAGAGGAGAATGAGGGGGGGGTGGAATACAGGCTGAAGGGAATGAATGATGGAGGAAAAGTTTTTAAAAGCACGCAGGGATGGAAAAACAACCTATTCGCATACAGTACCTAAAGGATTGAATAGGTTCAGTTGTCTGGGGGCGCCCAAACATTATATATCATTGTATCCAACGCAACATGGCCGCTGCACACAAACAGCACGCACCAGACATTCCTTGTACACTCACAATATGATTACTTAGTTAAGTTTAGGCAAGAATACTAACATCCCTTACAAAGATATCTATGTAACTAACATTACATTATGTATGCGACAGTACTCCACTATGCTAGTGAGTGAAAAGAAACTCCCTGATGATTTCTGGTTTCACACTGGGCATGATCTATTTGGATTTGGGCTTCTTATTTCCTCCTCCATGGCTCTCGTAACTCACTGACAACAAATGTAAATATGAAATGAATGAATTTCCAACCAAGGCTGTATGGTCGCTTTCCAAAGGAAGACAGGCTCTTGATAAATGTGCTACAGCAGTTTGTCCCTTATTACTTCATGATTATATAAGAATGTTATTCTGTTAAGCAACAATTAGAGTCACAGATGTGAGAAAAATGGACGCACCAAGTCACTTAACTCCCCGTTTAGACCTTCCTTCTCTGTCTCTTTTTCTTTTCTTCTCCTCTTTTCTCTTAAGACGAACACTTTTTTTCTCTCATAATTAAAGGTGGTTGGACAGATTTACAAGAACCGTTGTGGCGACCGCAACAAAGGTGGAGCGTTGAGGTAATGAGAGAGGTACAACTGGCTCATAAAATGTGTATTTGTACTTGTTTACTGATAAGGTCAGAGCCAGAGGTCGGTAGCTGACGATGGTATCTACCTGAGGGCAACAGAAACACACCCATGTCCTTCATTTGTGCCTCTGTCTCGCCTTTTCTCTTCAATATTTACACGTGTTTGGGGTTCTATCCCTTGTGCATACACTGTGCATCTGACATCCAGCTGCAGCTCAAAAAACAGAAATCATAGAAGCAAAAATAATTACGCATTGTGACTTCAAAAATACCGAAATTTTCTTGATGCCTGAAAAGCATCTGGATCTGTTGTGATGAGGTATTTATTGCGTGTGAGTTCGAGTGTGTATATCTTGGTGTGCACGCATGGCCCCGTCTGTCTTTTGACAGTAATGGTGATAGATGAAAGCCACAGTCATTATTAGTGACCTGCATTGTGAAGGGAGTTTAGTCTGTGCGCTGGAAAATATAGGTGGAGGAAAAAGGAAAGAGCAGGCTGTGACACGCCGAACATCAGTTGGTTTCACCTACATACCTGGACACGCCTTCACTCTACACACACACCAAACGATGTATACTTATACTTAAAGCTGGCGGTGCTTATGCTTTTGGTAAACTCTTAGGAATCCATGTGAGTATAGAAAGCGAACATGCCGAACAGATGAACTTGTGCTTTTTGTCAGTGCTTTTGAAAAAAAAAATCTTACCAAAAAGACTCCATCTTCAATGTTTTCATTGTTTAATTCATTGTACAGATCGCTGATTTTGTTTTTGTAAGCGTACGTATCATTATGAGTTAAAAATTAGTGGCAAACAGCAGCTGAACCGCTGTCAGTCAGACGGTTCCTGGATCAGGCCATTGCAATTTGTCACGGCTAAAAACGGCCACAAAATACCGGTGGCGGATTTGAATGGGGAAACTTGTCCGGAGCGAGACGGAGAACCGGTCAAAGACACGGACTCTCCTTTTCTCCTCCATCCACTCCTCTGACTCCTGATGAACCTGCTGCCATTAGTGGCTTTGATGAAAAGTCTGAAGAGTCTGCACTGATTCCAGCTCCACCATCTTCTGCCGTGTCTGCTGATGAGTCTTCTGCCGTCGCTGCTATCCAGGACGGTTTTGGACATCATCCAGATTGACTAGCACCAGAGACACACTGTCTGCTGCGGTGTCCTCTGTCCCCTGCCTCTGAGCCTCTAGTCGCTACATCAGCCCTGGGTGGTGATGATTCGAATGAAAAGTCCACCAGCGATGTCTCCTACATTCCCTTCTTTGAGTCTCAGTCCTGAATCTGCTCCAAGAAGAGTATCTGTCTATACCCAGCCTTGAAGCAGAGTCCCCCGTGGCTCCTGACTCCTCCCGCTGAATCCCCTGTCAGCACATCCGTCCTGGATGTTGAAGCAAGCCCCAGACTGTGTTGAGGCTCCTACTCCACCACCTCACAGCGACCCCCTGCTGCTGCACCTCCTGTCATCTCCACTGTCCAGGGTGGTTTGATCACCTGCCAGACTGAACCGGCAGAGCGACCTGCACCTACACCAACACCAGACTCTCCACCACGGTCCGTGTCTCCCCCTGCTGCACCCCAAGTCATTAATGCAGTTCCGAAAGGCGGGGCCGTGAGCAAGAAGTACGGGACACAAAACAGAGCAACAGAAGTATGTAGGTGGGACAGGATGCGAAAGCAGCTGTACGGCATTTAGAATAACTTGAAGGTGATGGCTGAAAACATATTTTGTAGAATCTTGGGTGCACCAAGCGTGTTTTCAAATTGAAACCACTTGATGTCGAGGTTACAAGGATTCACATTCAGTTTGCGACCTGATTTTCAATCCAAACGGAAGCTTAAACTGCAGTATAAACTTTGATTCGAACCAATTTTACACTTGATTCAGTTTAATCCACGTCAGGAGTTTGATTTGGTTCGAGTCGTAAAACCTTGGTTCAGGACTTAATCCTTCCGAGTTTGAATCTCGTTTGGCAAAATCAGTGAGCTGTGATACCATCGGGCCTGCCGATATCCTTGAACAAACACTCGGCTGCGTCCAGAGACCACGAGATCAGTCTGATATGACTCGAGACAGAAGGAGATAAATGAAAAAAAAGGGAAAGCAAGAGGGGAAAGTCGAAACCCTGTGTTCGGCTTCTGGCCTCTCGTCCTCCTCGCTGCTCTTCCTCTCATCCTGACATGAAATAGTCATTAGGTGTAGTGGTAATTCAGCCCAGCCGTCTTTCCGCATTAGCTAATGTGCATCAGAGACGTCAGGAGCGTGTGCGTGTGTGCATGTGTGTGTGCTCATGTATACAGTATCTGGAACCATGTGCATGAGGATCTGCGTGCGTCAGCATTCCAAAGTGTGTGGTTCTGCAGCTCTGTGTGTGTGTGTGTGTGTGTGCATGTGTTTCTACGTCAGACGGTTCGCATGACAAGGTTTGCTGTTCTCCGGTCGACAGGTACTAAATAATAAAAAGCGGTGAGAACAAGTAAGGGGAGAGGAAAAGACAAGGCAGAAGTACATGAAGGAGAGACGAGGAGAGGCAAGAATAGAAGACAGTGATGAGGAGAGGAGGAGGAGGAGGAAACACAGGGAAGAAAAGTAAAGTTTGTTTAACTCTGAAACTCTAAACACCACTCTCTCCTCTGAATGTCCTTCCTTTGTTGAGGTTATCTTTCCGTCACTCATAAAAAAAAAACACACACAAAACAAATATTGAGTCCTCTTCTCTTTGGCGAGCGGCGGAGCTTTTCTCATTACGGCAGGGGAGCGGGGGTTCGGAGACGGGGAAGGGAAGAGCAGCGCTGTAGGGCACGGCTGATGGTTTGTTGGTATTGTGTGTCTTGTGTATGAATAAGGTAATTTCCCCCTTTGAAACAGGAACTCCTGCGACAGGGCGCGAGAGATAGGGGGAGGAGAAAATGGGAGAGAGGCAGACACAAAGGAGAGAGAGACATCACAAGGTGACATCTGATGTCGGGTTTCTGCGACTGTCGCCTCGGTGTCTGGATTGTGTGTGTGTGTGATTGCACGTGTGTGCGCACATAACAGACCTACATCTTTTTTAACACGTGACCTACAATCTGTGCGTGCTTTCACTTACTTTAGGCTCAAACTGCAACAAAAACTAAAAACAGTCAAAGTTATTATTAAGTGAGGCTGAGTGTATAATGACAGCGTGTCAACAGAAATTGTCATCTATCTGCCAGTGTTGCGTTTCATTGATTCGACCACATCTGAGACAGCTGTACTCAGGGGCCCCTCAGTAACTCTATACATAGTGCGCATACACACAAACACACACACACACACACACACACACACAAACACACACACGGAGGCACACCTGGACACAGTGAATCCTAGCCCAAGGGCAGCTTTGAGTAGGACAGCTGTGCACAGAGAGGAAGGACATGATAAACTACAGGAAGAGATTCTTTTTTTACAGAGGAACTGAGCAGCCGCCACACCGCAGCGCTACTGTGCGACGGCTGATCAGAACCAGCTGACTGATGGAAAAGGCCGTTGATTAAAGTTGATTAAAGATGATTAAAGATGCTGACTTTTATTTTGAAATCGGAGAATCCCTGTTGCACGACTGACAGCCTCTTAGCGTTTCACTTTCCTGCGCCTGGGTCAGATTTTCGGAGGAATCCGCTGTGCTGATTGATGGCTCGAGAATATTTTACACGGCAGCATCTGCCAGCAAATGCCAGGAGAGAAGACAAAGACCGCCGGCCAGTGTTGAAAATTACATTTGGCTACTGTTTGATAGGAAAAGGACACACATTCAACACATTGTTTTAATCTTTAAGGCGCACAATAGTTTTTTTGTGAGCACAGTTGTTATTGCTTACAAGAAGACAACTGTAAAAAGGTAATATTGATAGCAATTTTATGTGGCCCAGACGTCTTGGTTGTTGCCAGTTTGTGGAGAAAACCCTTCCAAAGGGTCAGTTCTACAGTACGCTCCCATGTTTGCGAGCTAACTTTAGCAATGTTCGCTTGTAGCAATATTAGCTAGCAGTGGCGGTTCTAGACCAGTTTTAATAGGGGGGCCCGGTTGGGGCCAGCTTTTTTGTTAGGGGGAACATACAACCCGGAAAAAAGGATAAATCCCTCATTCAGACAAAGCAGTGTTTACAATTTCAACAATTTTGATTGGGTAGTAAACTGCTGAGACACTTTATTTCTGCATTTCCCTTCAGAACAAAATCATTGCAAGAAATCTGTCATTGTATTATTAATGCAGGCTCCCTGTCAGGGGGGCCACAGGGGGGGTCCAGACTCAGAGTTACGGGGGCACTGGCCCCTGTTGGCCCCCCCCCCAGAACCACCCCTGTTAGCTAGTACACAAACTGGCAACCACCTGAGGGGGCGGATGATTCCAACAACAGCAGTGTTGTAACATGAATGCAGTGGAAGTGGGGAGATGGAATGCCACATTCAGCAGCTGAATGTGATCGATAACACCTTTAGGTCGTTGCAAAATGAGTGGAATCTGAAAAGAAGCTTGCAGAATGAAGGCATTGTTAGATAAATGGACAAAAAAAAAAATCACATAACAAAATTCCGGACACTGCTTGATGTTCGGCCTTTTTGAACAAAACAACTCTGTTTTGCATTTTGTAATAATGAAAAAACAGCAGTGAGCAGGAAACCCAAAAAAAAAACTAGAGCTACATGAATCAGTGTGTCAGGGTTTGGACGTGGCCACGGAAAAATAAAAATTATAATATCATGAAGTCATTTTTGTTAAGAGTGTGTGTGGCCAAGAGTGCAGGTTGGCCAGGAAAAGCAGCGGGAGATGGCGTCCTATGGAGGTTGGCAACAGAGCATTGTGCAGACAGAATGACTGGTATGTGTATGTATATACTACAGTGTGTGTGTGTGTGTGTGTGTGTGCTTGTGTGTGTGTGTGTGTGTGTCCTGGGACGGGTGAGCGGGCTCAACATTGAGGCGGAGTTGGACAATTAAAAGAATTCCTGACTGCATTCTTTCTCCCGTGAAAATCTCCCATACACACCACCGTTGGTTCACGCTCTCTCTCTCTCTCTCTCTCTCTCTCTCTTAGTCACACGTTCACACTCTTCTCTTTTCTTGGCCAATTAAACTGTCAGTCCGTCTCATGATCCGGCACTCTGTCTCACACTCTCTCTATTTAGCCTGTTTTACCGTAGAGTAAGCATTTGTCATACCTCTACTCACTTTGACAAGGAAGACAGGGAGAGAGAGGGGAGATGGGTGACACCCAATATCCTCTAATCCGTTCCCTTGTGAGTGTGTGTGTGTGTGTGTGAGAGAGAGAATCCTCTCCCTATGACAGTGCCACACACAGTGAAGCTTATTACCTTCTTACTGCTCTCCTCTCCTAGTGTGTTTCGCATTCCTCAGTGACTGTTTGTTCATATGCATCTTTCTTTAGGGTACTTGTGTGTGTGTGTGTGTGTGTGCAAGAAACTAGCAGGGGGTTTCAGATCCCTTCACAGTCAGTGTCTAAGGTGACTTTATCTTTAAATGCACGCTCATCTACACCTCTCGTACTCCCAGACTGCTGACAGCAAACACTCTGTATTGTTGCTGAATTTCAGAAATGTTGCATTTCTTCCGCCGCTCGACGCTGACTGATCATCTCTGAGGCACATAGGGTTCCACGTTTTTTTGTCTGCTTCACAGAATGTCTCGCTACAAGACTTCAGTCATGTTGACACTTATGGAAATGAATTGAGCTGGGGATAAGGGGATTTGTTACCGATCCCATCTGTCATCTTCCTAAGTGGTCTCAAATCCGGGATTATATGATAGTTCTGCTGAGAGGATGATGAGCTACAGTTGGGCTGAAGCCTCTCACAGGTGCAGGTTTCACTTTTTTTTTTTACTGTTTACACTCAACACAACTGGAACCCATCGGTCTAAAAAGATTAGCTTGGAGAAACCTAAACAGCCGTTTTAGTTTGGTGTAGATTAGTCTTAAGCAGCTGCCCATGGAGAAACTGCAGGAAAAAGGCATGCTGCTAACAAACACCAGGTTTTAACGCTAAATTCTGACAGTAAACTACTGTAATTATACATTTGCAAAGCCTGATGTTGCTGCTAAGATTAATATTTTATGCATCATCCTGAAGCGACTGTAAATGGTAAAAGGTACATTACAATGAACTACAGCAGCAGAGTACAGCACCGTACAGTAATTGCGCAATAGCGTATAGTGAATTTTACAAGGAGGCACACATGGTAGCATGCTAAAAGGCTAACAACAGGCTCACAGGCCCACAAGTGGAACAACATGCTAACCGGCTAGCATGCTGACAACATGCTAACTGGCTAATATGCCGACAAGTTGTCCAACAAGACATACATGGTAACAGGCTAACAGGATGACATTATTACTTTAAATGTATACATTTAAAATAACTGCAGATGCTTATTACGATCTATTTTTCATATAAAAGAAATGTATTTTCACAGAAAAAATTGTGTCTAGATCACTTCAAAAACACAATATATCACTGTGATTTTCATCTACATTACTGTAAAATAATTGTGGTATACTACTGTGAATTTACTGCAACTATTAGCCTGTATTTTACTTTGAAATTGCAGTAATACATCTTTCAGTGCAGACAGTCCATTTCCAATGGCTAGCGTTGTTAACTGCACCATCTAGTGAATACACAACATGCACAGGATTAACACTCCAAACATGTCATTTTGCCAGAAGCTGAATGTTGCACTTTTGTCAGTAGCAGCATTCCTTTCCTTCCCTGGAAAATGAATTCAGTTCAGGCAGAGCCCGTTGTGTAATTGCTCGTAATTCATCACTCTCCTGGGTCACATCTCACCGGGTTTAACTTCTCCAGAGAGGACAATACCTCGGATATCTTGTCACTTAAGGAAATGAAGTGAGCCAAAGCTGCCTTGGATTTGAAACCGATCCCATCTGTCATCTTCTTAAGTGTCTGCAAATCCAAATCTGTTGATCCTCCCTCGAGCAATTAAATTTCTATGCCGCAGTGACACAGGGACCATGATTTTGTCGCTGGTGTTTTTACAGTTGTAACTTTCTGAGGTCCAATTTGTAAAGGAGGTCGATCTCTGAGTCTCATTCCAAACTCGTAAAATACTGATGCTGTACGACCTAACCTGCAATCCCAAAGCATCGGCGTCGAACCGTTGATGGATGCTTGATTAATGCTGCTGCACCTGTTTGGCTCCATTCCCAAAAATAATGAAAACCCGTGAAAAAAAAACCTTGAAAGGTGCACATACACTGAAATATTGACCAGAGCTGAGAATACAAAGACTTCTTCTTACTTACCTCATGGTGAAATAATTATGATTGCTGATTACTTGACGGTTCGAAAGAGGACACAGCATTTCTACATATATATGTTGTGAAAAGCTTCATTCATATATCATAAATGTTCTCACACCGATTAGTAATATCGATGGAATTTAAAGTATTGTTTTCACCCTATAATACGAACCCGTTTCATTGTCACTTGTTGATATTGTGCTGAGGATCGACCACAGGAATATTAAGCAGAAGTATCAAAAGAATTCTTACCAGGGGTGTGTTCAGCACGAGAGGGATCACACACATTTCACAATGTGTTTCTACATTGTGGCACATTGTGGCCGCAAGTATCTACAGCTGACCTTCAGTTTGCTTACAAAGGCTCGCTCTCATTGTTCGCATTCCTCATGGGAACAAGGGGACAGTTGGGCCGTGTTCGCCTGTAGCTGTCCCGTTTGCTTTCAATAAGGAATCTTGATAATGTGGACTGTAAACTCGAGGACGGATGGAAACATTTTTATGTTTCCCTCTCAGAAGTTGGCTGCTGGTGTGAAGATTTAAACTGCTGACCTTAAAGAACTTCTCTAACCTTTTGACCCATTCCTTTGCCCTCCTTCTACTCTCTCTCTCTCTCTCTCTCTCTGCTATACATTATTACGACAGCTCTAGTCTCAATGGTACCACATCTCTTCGTCCGCGCTGCCTTGCTTTATGTTTGCCTGGAGGTCAGCAGTATGTTTCCTCATCCTTCCGTCGAGGCGCATGAGCCACAGCGAGACCGACCTGGCAGCCCTGAAGTGGTTAATTGGCTAATTAACTCCATGAAGCCCCAATCAAAGGGCCAATTAGCGTGGGACACATGCAGTTTGACACGGCCAATTAGTGGCAGTGTTCGGGCTGAACTCGTTAACTATGAACTCGTTAAGTGTGTTAATTAATTAGGCAGGGTGAATGTGGGGAGCAGCGTGGATGGTGAGACACTTTCGCCGCTCTGACTGACTGACGGCCCGCCGGAGAACCAGACGCTGAAGCCTCTGTGTTCTTGTATTTAGAGAGTAAAAACTGCAGAATGTGGGTTGAAGGCGACATATTATATAGCATATTTATCTTTGAGTCTTGTGTGTTAGCGGAAGAGAAACTGTTCCCAAAGTAGGACATTACGGGACTCATGTTCTATCTACTGTATGGGCATCCAAGAAGGCACTTTCACAGTGTTTGTTCAAAAATGGCACCACTGGGAGGGGATGCGAGTCAAAAAGGTGGCTCCCACAAGACTGAGATTTGACCTCTACAGTATTTTGTCAATAAGAAATAAATGATGAGATTGGAAATTAAAAAGACAGTGAAAAAACAGTGTGTCTGCATCTGTGTTCAGCTCATTAGTGTTAAGATGAGGTGGTCACCAAGCAGTCCAGCCATACCGGGTCATGTTTGGGTTTCTCCTGTCCGTGCTTGGTACTGAGTGTTTGGGATGAAAACACTCCATGGGTGTTCCTGTCGTCCAGGAACAAAAAGGAACATAAAACTTGTCAGATTAAATGCACACATGCACAAGAAATATGTGTGTGTGTAAATGTGGGTGCATCTTTGAGAAACCCTCATCACGATTTTCGCTTCTTTATCAGCTTGTTTCTTGTAGTTGGTGCTCTTATTGTTTTTGCATCCATCTCATCTTCCTCTTTCTAACCCCACGGTACAAACACTCTCTATAGATTCTTACTTGCAAGCAGAGAGAGTAAACTTTTGTTCCAAAAGGTGAAGCACGAGACGGGTTAAAAGCTGTCGTGGACCGCCTATAGATTTGCTGTTATACCGTTTATACCAGTTGGTGGAGGAAAGTAGGAATCCAGACATTTACAATATACAGTAAAATGTCACAGATCGTTACTGTAACTGATGTAATTATGTGACGTTCCAAGTGGGACTCTGGTATTTGGCGGCCTGAGAGTAGCAGGATGGCAGAGGGGTGAGGAGAGTCGTCAGGAGGAAAGAGAAAGAGGAGATGAAATGATTTACGAGCAGGCAGTATTATTCTTTCCTCAGTTGCTCCTCTGGCTCCTGCCGCTCTTTTACTCCACTGGTTTTATCATCCGTCCCTCTTCTCTCCGGGCTTCACGTCTTTGTCGTCTGCCCTCCTCGTCTATGGTGCGTGCGTTGTTTGACTAACCTAATTAACTGTGTCTGGCCTACAGCTCAGATTTTTGTTGAAAACACTCTCCGGCGAGTATTCATAGCGGTTCCATTATATCACCCAGTGGCCACTACAAAACAGGAATGCCGTAATGAAATTACAGAGAAAAGCAATGGCCAGTATTTATGACCACAGAGAGGAAATAATTACAGCATAGAGTATATTGTCCCGATCCAAGGCTGCGTGGCCTTCGACTTAAAGATGTGACAGTCTCGGGATATGATTGATTGCACCGATTCACCATAATTATGGAGCACTTACTGTGGAAACGGTGCAAGATCTACAGATGATTGACCTTGTTCTCGTGGCAGCCATTATTTTTGCCACAAACCTGGTGCTAGTTCTTACGAGCAGATCGTTGACACGTAAATTAATTATGTGTCGCTGGTTCTCCTCAAACCTCCCGCATGTAAGCAAGAAGTCATGTATTCAAACTCGCTTTCTTTCTAATCGCCAAACGGGGGCAGATCCACTGGTTGCAAAAACAAGTCTGATCATATGTGACCTTATGAGAAGATTAACCTACTTCTTACTTGGTTTTTGACTTAACCAGTAACCACTCTTGTAATGAGTTTATGGTCTCAGTCAAAAATGTGAAGTCTTCATTGGTATAGCATGATGCCCATTTAGTTATTGATGGGCCCATTTAGAGAAACAAGGCAGTAAAGCTGGTTATGCTTTGGGGCGTGGCAACCGTGTTCTCATGTTTGCAGTGCGATCCTATCAGGTTTCTCTCCCCACCAAGATGGCGATGGACAAAGTGCAAAAACTTGAGGCTTTAAAACAGTGGCCCACCAACCAACCTAATTTTCAGTGTAATTTCTGAAATGATCTTCGGATCATTGCCACATAAGTCCATGACTATAGTACTTCTTTCACAAGATAGTGGGTTAGCTAGCTCAATATACGTGGAAAAGTCATCATTAAAGTGTATGAATGACTTGACAAAGAATTAGAGCGATAAACTGAAAGGCTACAGAGTCAAAGCTCTCTTGTCTATTCTTTAGGCTGTGTGGACCTTGCATGCGAGCTTAAACTTCACATATAAAGCACTAACAGCTCAGCATATCTTCCACTCTCCATAGAACTCATTGTCTTAATATGATCTGATTTACTTGCCTTTTAAACACATGGCAGCGTAAGTGAAACCAGCGCTGAAGTCACAAAATCAGAGACCTACTTGAGCTGAATTACCGTGAAGTCTTTCCATCTCGTGATGATATCCGAGACAGATCTCTGTTGCAGGTGCGGCGTGTTTATCCAGCGTTGGACGGAGCGCAGAAACAACCGGGCTGTCATTGTGAGCAGATCTTGCGGCGTCTGATGTGTTTCCCATCCGAGGGATCAACTAGACGTGCTGGCAAGGAGGCTGCAGCTGGGGGAAATCCGTGGCAACGAGAAAGACAAAAATAATTAACCGCAATGGGTATGGGCTGCCTTCACAGTTAGTTTAATTTAGACTTATTTCATTTCATTTCTTTTTTTATTAACTTTTTTAGTGGAAAAGAAATGAGGAAGGAGGAGATAGAGGTCAGGAAGGATGGAAAGTTGATTAGTCAGGGCAGAGGAGAAACATGGAGGACAGAAGATGATGAGGAAAGGAAAAAATGAGAAAGACACGGAGGAAGGGAGTGGAGTAACTCGTGAAGAATAGGTGGAAAAAGGAAGATGAAATTGATGAGGAGGGTTTGGAGGAAAACAACAGGAAAGGAAGAAGAGGAGAAGGGAGGCAATCCCCTTCAGAGCTCCTGCGAATGGCATCATCCCTCTTGTGGTTGTGGATTGCTGCCAATCTCTACATGTGCCTCTGTGTGTGTGTGTGTGTGAGGAGGGCTTCTGTGACCAGTGCACAACTTATTCACAACTTCGCTCCCTAATTTTTTCCTCCAAACGAGGCCCTGACCACATACAGTATTCGCGATGCTGGAAGGCACCACCTATTTTACAGTCCGTCCTCAAGCACATGGCAGGAGATGCAGTTTGCCGCCGCGAGGCTCAGCTGACCGACGTGCTGTCAAGTTCACTGTGGTGAACGTGACAAATGTCTCCCATCGCGCATCTGTCTCGCATTAGGAATCCACCCATGGTGAGTTGTCTCTTGCTGCGGATTTAATGATGAGATGCAGGGAAAAAAATGGGTGAAACCATTGACATGCTAACATACTCCTTCACTCTTTTATAGAGTGCTCCGCCAGCCAAACCACTTGTTTCTGCTGGCCAACCAAATGTAAACGGTTAAACATCTATAAAAGTGGATACAGAGATACAAATCACGGAACAACTCGGTGACGAAAAAGGAAAAAACGAAGACCCGGGCCCTGAGCGAGTGAAATGAGCATGCATGCACCACAGCTCTGCTTTACACGAACAGTTTGTGGTCAAAGGGAGGAAGGAAGGAAGGACATCTACAGTGTGTCGGCTTATTATTCAAAATTTACAATTTTTCTTTCAACTCCTCTGGCCAAGCCTTGGTAAACCACAGGCAATGTTCTTCCAGTGTCCTCAAACCATCTGAATCCAACTCTTAGCTGGGGTTATACGAGGTTGCATGTAACACACACAAAAGCACACGTACAGTATGCACACGCACACACACACACACACAAACACACACACACACACACACACACACACACACACACACACACACACACACACACAAACACAAACACACACACTCCTGGTCATTGGAAACTCTGTGTGACAATGAAGGCCACTGACCCAAACATGCACACACTCATTTTATGGTAGAATAAGATTTGTGATACGGAGCTGTGTGCGAAAGCCCGAGTGGAACATTTTTAAATTGCCACCTCCGCACTTCTGCATATTAGTTATCAATGAAAACAGCTGAAATGGGAAATTAAAGAATCAACTTGCGGATCGCATTTCGTTCTCCGTGTGGTTACCTACGTCAGACGGCTTTGAGATGGTGTCCCACCAAACATTCTTAGAAACCTGTGTTGAATATTTTCTTTGGTGCCGTTTTACTTTACTTGAATTGCTTTAGTTCAAATCCTTCCTGAAACTCAGCTCAACAGTTTGAGGTTTTTGGACGGAGCGGAGGGAAGGAGGGAAAATTAAGGATCGCGCATTAGAAGTGATTTTAACGTGATAAATGGTGAGACAGAAGGGGAAAGTGAGGATAAAGATTAGTGAGGCAAACAGAGGAACACGCAGTGAGACAGCAGGAAGGACTGAGACGGTATCAGAGAGAGAATCCTGCTAACGATCTACAGATGTACGAGACGAGTCACACAGGCCTCGCTTCAGCTGCACACACACACACGCAGGGGGAAACTAACAAGTATTACTTCACTTTGCTTCTGAGCTCTAAAAGGTACTTCTGCATAACATCGTAAACCTGCAGTGAGAGACTTTTACGTGTTAATTAAAGTTTCATTCAAGCCCTTCACACAACGCTGATTAAGAAGCTGATCATCGGGACAAACACTTCTCTGTATCTCCATCATATCTAAGTTTCTGGAGCGACCTGTACCGATAGGTAGACTTGAGGGGGGCTGAATGTAGTAGACAGTGTTTGCGCAGTAACTCCCAACACCAGAAGAGGAAGACAGAATTCTCACACTAAAGGTTTAAGTTACTTACTGAGTTACTGACATAAAAATCAGTTAATTCCACCAATTTTATACATTAAAGTGTGTTTACAGGTCTCGGGGAGTACAAGTGCATACGCCGAAAAAGTAGTATAAAGTTTTCTGTGGCTCCAGAGAACACGAATGTAGTCTGATAAGCTTCCCTGCAGTGATGTCACTTAGTAGCTACGTTGCACTGTGGGTAATGTAGGCTTTTGAATTAGTGTAATACTTTGAAATGAAAAAACGGCGATATCTCTGGTTCTGCTGTGTCATTTTGGCTTTTTTTAAACCGTCCAACAGTCATATAGGAATGCAACGTGGAGTGCTTTTCAAAGTCGCCACATTACCCACAATGCAACTGAGCCAGGGAGTGACATCACCCACAATGCACCGTAATCTGTAGAATTGGTGGAGTTGCCCTTTAATGATAATCCCTCTGGGTTTCAAAGCTGTGCATGATTCCCAACATGACCTTTTATGCAGTCATTAAGATATCAAATAACAGAGATACGGATTCCTCTTCACACACACACACACACACACACACACACACACACACACACACACACACACACACATCTCTCTAAGCAAAACCCAAGACAGGACCTTAAATTATGGTAAACCTTGTGGAGAGCAAGTTTTTGTCCTGTGATGGAAGTCGATCTCCACAATGTGATTAATCACCCACACACATATACTGTATGGACTTTTAAAAGGGTTTGTATAAAAGAAAGAGTTCCCTCTTTGGCAGAATCTGGTGCATTACCTCAATCTGAACCTAAACTTCAAAACACTGTGCAAAATGAAAAAAAAGAAGTCTCTATCTCCGTCTTTGATGTTACGTCAGTCAAATCGTTTGCCTCTGTTTTGGGGGAGATACAGTTTGTTAGCAGATTCAGCCAACACGGCAATTCCTATTTAAGTAATAACACATGTAGAGACGGACTATACTGTTGTCTCTTCTTTTCACTGGAGCGGGGTGTGCTGCGGTCACAGGAGGGAGGCTGCAGGCTATGTATTTAATGTGTTTGGGAGTAGTCGCGTTAGCCAAGCCTGGCTGCGGAGTCTTGGCGTTAGTGGACTTGTGGTTTCATTTACACAGTGAGAGGGATCGTGGTGCCCATTTATCTGCTGTATGAGGCAGATCAGCACTGCTGGAAGGCCTCTTGATTAATCACAGTCTGTGGTTGAAACCAGGTGTCCATCTGAGGGAGCGGTGACGCATCCTTGTATTACTTTGAAAATTAAGGGATAAGTGAATGAGATTTAAAGGGAAGACCATTTAA
Source organism: Sparus aurata (assembly GCF_900880675.1). Lineage (NCBI taxonomy): Eukaryota > Metazoa > Chordata > Actinopteri > Spariformes > Sparidae > Sparus > Sparus aurata. The sequence goes on along the minus strand of NC_044193.1, from coordinate 23,267,682 downwards.
AAGATCCAGGTTTTCATTAAAACTTCTTTTAGTTCCTATTAAAAAGTGTTGACAGGAGGTTTTGCAGATTGTCCAACAGAGATGTGACACTGGTTCTGGTGGGAGATTTCACTCAAGTTTGGTATTTAACACTTCCCTGATTTTGTCCTCTGACACAAGCCTGCGCACAAGATGGCACCGAGATCAAGACCGCTAGATTTCATACTTTCTGGTAACAGTTCTGCTGCAGCTGCTGGATAAGTAAAAGCCTCTGCGCGAGTTCTGAGAGATGGTACAGATAATACGGACCAGCGACCCACAAGTTCCACATGTTTGCACTGCGGAGGGCAAAACCAAGGCACAAACCTAGAGCCATAAAACTGAGTAATTCATCTTTTTTAAGAGCCTAAAGCAAAAAAGAGAACAGTGTGCGTTTGTGTGTGCGACTTAGATGATGTTTATAGAGCATTAGCTGGATCGGTGAGCGTGTCGGCGCTGCCTTCAGGGTTCATTGTGACCCGTCCCCATTTGGATGTACCGTCCTTGTTGATCAGTGCTAGCTGCTGATCACTGTCTTGTACGACTTCTTGTGTTTAAGTTTGCCTTCTTCCCTCTGTGGATTGCAGCATTTTTTCATTTCCAAGCTTCCAGGCCCGAGATGTTGCCTAATGATTTGGATTACTGCTCATACTGTAAGATCCAGTGAGTGATGGTTTTCAATGCGCCGTAAATAACGACCTAAACCACTTGGTGAGAGTGTGGGAAGTAATCAAAACAAGATCATTCAGCGGATTAGACAGGATTTGTCTCTGCTGTCATGTCACATTTGAGGGAAGATATGAATTAATTAAGTTATTTCAAATGGACAGTTCAGCCATGAATCAAAAATACATATTTTTATTCTCACGTGTAGCGCTGTTTATGTAGAAATATGGTGCCGATCAGCTGCAATTTAAACATCCATCTCATTTCTCCTCTGAACTTTTCCCTCCTTCATCCTCCCCTCTATACCTTCCTCCCTTCCTCCTCTCTCTTTAGCCTTTCATGCAAGCTCAGAGTTTAAACAGCTTTGTTTTTTTCCCCTTGACACGTTGGCTCCAAGAAGAGGGGAGGAGCGGAGTGGAGGGAGGGAGAGCAGGAAAGTAAGGGTGGAAGGAGAAGACGAGCTGAGCCAAAACAGAGGGAAATGACAGTTTGTTTGGTCAGGACAGCCTATTACTTAGAGCACTCTAATCTTCCCTCTCTTGGCCGACTACCTGTGACCTCAAACAAGATGGATGGAGTGGGCCTGGAGGCCGAGGCTGCGGTGTATAAATGGTTTCATTATATTTGTATATTTGACCCAGTTTAGCGCCATAAATAGAATAAACTACCAGGTTTTGCTCGAAATAGGCCCAGTGCAAATTTCCATAAATTTTGGTCCGAAAATAGGCGACACACGAGCGAGCGAACGGGGCAGCAACTGTGGAATAAAACACAGTCAGCATTTAAAGTGAGGCAACGGATTAATCAGAAGCACCGGGACATATTTCAACATTTTTATAGAAGCTCCAAATTTGCTGTGTGATGCTTTCATACCGCCTCCTGTCTGCCAGCTGTGACTGGACATCTTGAGTTGATGTGCTTGTTCGAACCAAAGCGGAGCAGGTTTTTCTATATTTAGCCGGGGCTGGCGTCAGATGAAACTGAAAGTTGTTGCATATTTCTTCAAGTATATAAGTTCCAGATTTTGCCTGAGTGTGTGTCTGCCTGTGTTTGTTCTCTGTGATCTTTTGGGGGCTGCCGTGTTAAATAACAGCTGTTGCCTCCGTGATAACAAGGTGATTTCCCAACCTGAAATCACACCTTGTGTCATCTACTGTAGGTGTGTGTGTCGGTGTGTGACTCTCTTTTTGCCCCGCTTTGTGTCTGGAATGAATGTGGGCTCGCGTTGTTCTTCAAAAGCTTTGAAGCCGTTCAGCTGAGCGCTGTTGTTAGAAAGCCTTTGTTCTCCAATCAGGATTTGTAAAAAGGTCTTTAAATTTTAGTGGCATTAAAATCTGAAACATGTTGAACTTTCGTTTCGGGGGACCAAATTCGCATCATGACTTGCAGTAAATTTCCCGCTGTTCCTGTGAGACTCAGGATTTTGCCCTTCTGCGGATCAACGAAAAAGTCATAATCAACTCACTGTCAATGCCGAATATAACGAGTCCTGGGTACTAACATTAAAACAAACAATAAAACGACAAGACAGTTAACAACATAGAAGAGTTAGTACGGTCTGCTCCTGTTCTAATGTCCAGATTTCAGTTTAGTTCAGCTCTTGACTGCAGCATTTAGGATTTTTAGCGAGCTTTGGTTTGATTTGTTGTAGGGTGATCGTCTCATCCTCACACGTAAACAACTGAATAGTTCTAGTGAAACGACATATACTGTACTGGGCATGTTCAGCTTCCCCTGAACCTGCTGGTCCAGATGCGGAGTGACCAGTAGTGGCTCCCGGAGGGGAGGAGGGTGGACAGTCTGTGGTTGGAGTGAGAACAGTCCTTGACGATGCTACGCATCTTTCGCAGACATCGCTTTCTCTGGAGAGCCTCGATGGAGGGGAGTGAGGTACAGGTGATGCGGTGTCAGTATGGGTTGTTATAAGCTGTGTTCACATTCAATGTATATGATAGTTTTGCTGACAAGGATGGCGTGCAAGATTAAGGGCTGATTTATGGTTGCATGTAGCCTCTGCTGTATCCTAGGTAAGTAGACTATGGCGTAGTGAGCATTTAGGCATGTGCGCTGGCATATCTGCATTGCTGGCGGTGGTGAACAGACCACTTCGGCTGGCAGCTGTGTCTCTGGGCTAAGCAGAGTGGACAGGCAAAGCGTGAGGGTCTCTGTTTCATCTGCTTATGGAGGGGCAGCACGCACTTCATTTAACCAGCCTGTCCGCTCTCTGAAGCCCAGAGACACTTTGGCAGCATAGAGCTGCATCTAGCCAGTCAGGAGCCACTGCAGCAGCCAAAGAGTGGGTGTGTTTACTTGGGGAAAAAACAACAACTAAGGTCTCAATTCCCCATATTACCACCGGCACTAAGGTAAATGGGATCCTACCAAGCAAACCAATCGCTGTCGGCGCTTTCAGAGTCACTACGTCAAGCAGTTACATTTCTAAGGAGGTGCACGTCAGGCTACAGCGTAGGCCATGCATCTGTTCATGGCGTAGATTCAACTTAGAATCATAAATCAAGCTTTCGTTTGAGTTTGAACAAGCCAGTCAGGGCTCATGTCTCTGCTCTGTAGGTTGGTTATCATTGTGGTTGTAGGTGGATCAGGGATGGATAGCTCCATAGCCTTTATATGGAGATAGTACTTCCTCACAGCACAATGACAGAGGAGTTAGCAGTGACAGTCCAGAGGGAGGGAGGTGGATATCTGAAACTGAAACAACACAGGGACAAAGATCTGCCCCAAATGAAAAGGAAAATGATGGTGGAAAGAATGTGTGTGGCCACCGTGGTTTTCTTTATATCCCGTCTTCTTCTGCCCTCTTCTCATCATCGAATCATTTTAAGTTTATGAGATTTCCTGTTCCAGTCCTTTATCATCCTCCCTGTGCCTCGCCTCCACTGAAGACTTTATCAGGTGCCTTATGGGTGGCCTCAATGGAAAACCTTTTAACATAGCAGCGTCTGTAACTTGTTCTATCCAGAGATACTGCATACAAGGAGATGAAGCCGCACATTAATGGTCTTACAACTGCTACATATCCATCCATCCATCCACTCATCCATCCCTGCTCCTCTCCTGGGTATTCACTCATTCATTCACCCTTTTTATGCTCCCCCTCTAGCTGTCTTCAATTACCAGTTAACGGTGGGGATTTCTCGCCCGCCAGACACAGACAGCGCTCAATACACTTAAGAAATAATGTGTGTGTGTGTGTGTGTGCCGGAGGTGAGTGTTTGTTTGTGAGCAGCTGTTGACAGCCCGAATTTTAAAAGTGAAATCACAGTTATGGCAAAGCTGAAAGTACTTCAACCACTGGTGTAATCCGCTGTAGCAGTTATGATCACAGGCTGTGCGTTTGATGAACGTTTGCAGGATAAACGTGTGTGTGTGTGTGTGTGTGTGCGCACATGTGTGTTGTCGCTCTCCGTGTCTGGCTGAGAGGAGCGAGCAGCTGCATATTTTGCATGCCTCACTTTGGGAAAGTGATTGTAAGTGAGGGTTGACATGGTCTGTACTTACAGGTTTGGCTGATGGCGTGTTGTGTACGAGGGGTTCAGAATAGGCAGTCATTTCTTCTCACCAGAGTGATAAATCTCTCCGGCTTCGTTATGACACAACTGAAAGGACTTGAAATTGAACATTTTGATGGAAGTTTGTACTTTATCACTCATTTGTTAATGTGTTAGTAAAACACTGAGGCAGATTGCAAAATATACGAGGTAGATGCCCTGACTGGAGGAATTTAACGGATGCACAACAGGATGGCTCTTGATGAAGAGGCTCCATTGAAAGCCATTGCCTTTATGACATGGTTTTGGAAGTTTATAAAAATTCATTATCTTCTGTTATTAGCTATAAGACAAGACTGTCCGTATTAACAGTTTTCTCTAACCTCCTTCAAAACAAGTATCTAGGAAGCTGGGATGGTATTCAGAGGACACTTTATCACATCTTCTCCGCAGGGAGGGCACCTTAGAGGCCTCTCTATCACGTTTTATCTACCATAGGGGCACCCAAAGGGGCGCTTTGCTGAGTGTTTTGAACATGGGGGCACCAGGGAGGCGATTGACCCCCTGTGCCCCCTCCCTGAGTCCACCAGTGCCAGGAAGAGTCTCCTTCATTGGTTTGACAGGTTTAGACATTATCTGACCTTTTCCTGCACCTGACTTGGTTTTAAGGCCTGACACTGATTGGCTATAATGTGAAAGATGCATTTGAATCAGACTAATGAACACGTGTTGGTGTTGGTCAGTATAGCGTGATTTGCATTTTTTTTCTTTGAGTGGTTGCAAAAGCTCAAGGCTTCATTAAATCACCTCCTGCACTTGCACTGCCCTTTTCTCTTTTCATCGAGCTTCATTCAGCAACTCTTTCTGGGAGATTTACCTCACCAGGAGGATTATTTCAGCCTCCATAGCAGCTTAGTCCCGAAGAAATTTTATGTACTCTGAATCCACACATTTCTGCAACGCTTATACCATGCATGACAGGTTTTAGCTGAAAGGCTAAAGGTAACAAATATAGTCAAAACTGGGTTTAAATAAATAATAAATTTTCATATATTGTGACTTAAAGGTCGACCCGCTGTGTTAGCACTGCCCCATATAGTTTCATACAGTGTGCACATAAAGTGTATGTGTGTAAGTACATTCACCTGTGTGTGTGTGTGTGTGTGTGTGTGTGTGTCTCAGAACCACTAATGTTCTCAAGAAAACTGCTCATTGCTGAGCTTGTCTCAGATTTACCCCAGGGGTGTATATGCACACTCACACACTAATAACTGCACAATCTAGTGTCTCAATAACCCCTTGGGCAATGTGTGCCTCTGCGATTGTGTGTGTGTGTGTGCGTGTGTGCGCACATTATTAATCCGTACTGGTGCTGAGAGCAGCCTGTCTGGTTGGATCAGTGCCCATCAGGATCAGGAATCATTTCGTTGGGTCTGCTCACCGCTATCACATCTCAGGCCTTAATGAGGCAGCACAGCAGCACTGCAGAGTCCATGCGTGTGTGTGCGTGCGTGTGTGTGCCATCATATGCACCCCGTGCCTTATCTGCCGGCTTTTCAGCAAAAAAATGTCTTTCCAAATCCAAACGTTTTAATGACAGCCTGGATTTTGAAATTTTGTCTTTAAAATCATTAGAATAAGAAAATGTTTTTCAGTTTATAAACTGAAAGACATTTTCTAATGATTAGAATAAGAATCACTTTTCAGATCCTTTAATCGATCACACCCACTCTTTCTCCTGAATCTAGTACAGAATCTTTGTCATTTGAGGAAATGTTGAGCCAGAACACAGATATTCCGTATAACTATCAAATTTCAATGTTTAAGAATTTAAATGAGTGCTGGAATGAGAATTTGCTTACTAACTCTGCATCCTATTTAACACATCACTGAAGAATATGTTCAACACTAATCACATCTCAAGATTTGGCGATATAGGTCATATTTTAAGGTAATATATTGTCCTGAGCTGTTATCTGGGTAGCCCGGTATCCATAAAACTAGCTAATGAACATGTACAAAAATCAAGCAGTCACAGTAATTGCAGAGAGCTTTGTTAGGCTCCAAAACTACATTTTATATTTTTGAGAAGATGGTACGTTGTATAACATGTACAACATAAGTTCAAAATGTCAAGGAATTAAGTCAAAAACTGACTTAGAGGCATATGGAAACTTTATAGGGTGGGGTACCTGGAATTCAGCACTAGTAACCTTTTTTGTATTTATTCATTCTTTTAAGAAACATGTAATTTCAGTCAAAAAATTAGTTCCAACTTTTAAATTTTAACACTGGGTATTCAGAACACTGTTAATTTATTAAGAACATTTTGTACACTGCACACAATAAAACCCAGATCCCTGTGCCTCCCCACACACCTGGGCAGTGATGGGTAACGCTGGTAAAAATGTTAAGCTAACGTCAGTGGAAGAAGCCCCGTTATCTCATACAACAACTTATCAAACTGAAGTTGCTGATGACTTACTCAAAGTCGTGTGGTCCCTGGAAGGTTTGCACTATCTGCGCTAGCTGCCGGCATGCTAACGTTAGCTGCGACTGCTGTTACGTTGCTTTTCAAACACAGTACTCTCTTCAGCTTTTGGATATATTATGTGTTAATGAGGTGTTTCCTCAGCAGGTTAGTTATGTGTTGTCCTGGCCAGCACACTTTTGGGTTGCCATGCCCTTCTTCACTGTGACTTAAACAAGCTGGAGGAGTGAGGTAGTCTCACGCTATTGAAGTATGATTTACTGTGAATCAGTAGTTACTGATAGTAGTAGCCTATCAATGTAATTCTGAGTTCGGTACCCGAACGTAGAGATGATGTATGTGTGGGCCCCTTAAAGACTGCAGGTTTGACTGTGCTGTCTGTGTGCGGGCTGAGGTTTAAAGCTGCATTCTTTTACAAGGTGATTTCCCAGGTTTTTGTCTTTCATCAGTCCTCACTGTGATCTGTGCTGAATTCTGTCAGAAATGGCCGCAGAGCACCACCAGCTGAGGTTTGATTAAAGTGAAGCTCGGGATTACAGGGCCCTTTGCAATACTTCTGTCTCGAAAACCAGCCTCTGCCTGCCCGCTCCAACGCACGTCCATATATGACAAAAAATGAAATAATATTTCTACATAAATGTGATGAGAAATTTAGGTCACTTTAGTTCGGATGGTCCTTCCTGATTTATAAACCTGATCACTTTTTCTTTTCCCACATCTGGTGGAAAAAAGGCCTTCACTGGTGATCACTCAGCTAAACATAATAGTGGTGGGAACTAGTGCGGCAGTGGGCATTCCACCGTCAAACACTGCTCATTGCGAGTGTGTGTGTGTGTGTGTGTGTTTATATGTGTGTGTGTGTGTGGAAGAGACAAAGCCATGGTCATGCAAGGTGCTGTAATCCACTCAGTGACCTTCAGAACCTGCTCCGAGGTGTGTGTGAAAATGTGTCACTAAAACCATGCTTGTGCTCGGAGGTGGTCTCATCCACCCGCTGACCCTCCCGGGCCAGATGGTGTGTGACTGCGTGCCTGCGAGTGTGTGTTCCCCACCTCTGAGCCTCCTGGCACCGCAGCTAGTCCCCTCACCCACCCACACAAACTGCCCTCCTGACACGCCGAACCACGACCCCCCCCCCCCCCCCCCCCCCCCCCCCCCCCCAGCCTCCATCCTTCAGTTGGGTGTGATCACATCAAAGTGAAACAGGGAGGATTACGGGTTCCTGTGCCCCCAGGGTTCACCTCTCTCCCTCTCTCTGTGACTGTAACGCTCTTTCTCTCTTTTACGTTCCTGCCACTCTCTGCTGGGGCCCCAATAATCCCTGTGGTGTCAGGAGGTCAGGGGACAATCTCATGGATGACCCCTCAGGATACATATTGTACAGCTGGATATTGAACGCAAGCTAGCTGAGCGTGAATGCAGAGACTAGTCAAGACTAGACTTTTTCACTCCTTTCTGTCATTTTTCATTTCCATGTTTCCTAACTTTCTATACTCATTTTCAATCTACCTTTCATCCGTATTATTCCGGACTCTTTTTTTTTCTTCATTAACAATGCTAACCAGCTAACCAGGGTCGTAGGACCACTGGCTCCATGGCTAACAGAGCGATGAGCTAACAGCCATGGATAACTAGCAATAAGCAGCAGTTCTATCTATCTATCTATCTATCTATCTATCTATCTATCTATCTATCTATCTGTCCATCCTCCGTCCGTCCGTCCGTCCATCCATCTATCTCTAATGCTGCCCTTCGAACCCAATAGTAGAGCTTCATCTATGAGTCTTTTTCTTCTTTTGCTGTGGAGCCGACATAATATCTCCCTTCTTTGAATTTCTGGAATTGGATTTGATCACAACAGCAACTGTAGGCGCTCCGGAGAATTTGGGTCAGCCCGAGTGAACAAATGGCACTTCACCATAAACCCCCACAAAACACCAATTTTGTGTTTGCCAATCTAAACTCCATCATGTGTGTTCAACTCCTGGCCCAATACTGTGGATGCTAGACAAATTAACTTCAAACGCTCACACACACACACACACGCACACACACACACACACACACGCACACACACACACACAGTACATGAGACACGAATGTGGTTACAGCTGGCAGAACGGGCTCCATAGTTACAATGGTGCTAATGATCCACTTAGTACTGGCATTTGTTTTATGTCAGGTCGGTGTGCAGCACCAACAAAGCCCTCAAAACCCACTTAGAAATAGGAAAAAGTTTCTTCTCGATGGTATTTCATGCTGTTAATTTTACAGGCATGGCAGCTAGGCACGGACAGTTCTGCATCTGTCGAGCAAATGTTTGTGACGCCACACTTGCAGTGTTGTTGGCATGAATGTCGGCAGTTGTCACTCCTAACTCACCGTCAATCTAATTTTACTGCCGCGGTTCGCCTGCTGTCGATAGATGCCATTTGAATCCATTGTTCCACCCTTGCTTTTGAAGAATTTGTCAAAATTGGCATCAGAAGCATGTTTCCAACACAGCCGGCTTGTCCCGGAGGAAGGGGCATCACCAGGAGGAAGCAGCGGGCTCCCACAAGTGCTGTATGCTGCCTCCTGAATTAGTTTGTCGACCATGTACTCATCCATGATGAGGTACGGCAAGTCTTACAGATTTCATCGAGCACAGTCAGGTCTTCAAATCGCAAAACTCATTGCATGCTGGCTACTGATTTCTCTGTAACACATCTTCTTTAGGAAGGAGATGCACAATCATCCTACTTGTCTTCCATCCAATGACCATCACACACAATCACTGGCCACGTTTTTTCCAAGAAGGTGGCCCCTAAAAAATTGGACCCAGGTACAATGTCAGACAGCACAGAATGGAGCTCGAGGCTGTTGAACCTTGCGGCCTCACGCCAAATCACGTCTTAAAGTGTTGAAATCACTATTTGAATCCAATATTTTGCTCAGAGACTCTCTTCCAACAACAACACGCTGCTCTCCACAGCACTTATGTTAATAGGTGCAGTTTTTAAAGTCAATACGGTGTCATTAACTTCAATGAAGCGTGTCCTCCCAACACTGAGGCACTTGTATTATCCTTTTATTCCGGCTGTTTTGTTTAACCATGCCGTCAAAGTGATTCATTGCTGCATTAATATTAGTATAATGTGCCCTCACAGTTGGAATACCTAATGCTAAATACCTGGTAGACCTATTCTGGGGTCTGGCTCTCTGACCCTTCTGGCCCAGTCTGACTGCATATTTCTATTTAGCAGCAGACGTCAAGGGTAGCTGGCAGCTGTCACTGTGCAGCTACACTCGGGTTAGTGTTACTGTATCTGCTGAGGAGGTTTTAACAGTTTCAGAATGTTTGTATATCCTCTAGAATCTGTATGAGCTATAGAAGCACGTTTATGTAATGCAATAAACAGGAATGTTTCTGCAGCAGTGACGTAATCCAGCAGGAGAACATGTTTCTTTGATGGTGCTGGTGTATGATGTTGTGCATTATGCATACTGAGCATTATATAACACACGGTTAAGATAATCATCTTAAGAGAACAACGGTCCTTTCAATAGTCTATATGTTATGAGCTTGGCTGATGTTTATAATCTGCTCTTTTTTCAATTTGTTTGATATTTTGATGTTTCCTATTCATTAAATCAGTCTTTCTTAAACGTTTCCCACTCTGTACTACCACCTCAGAAAACATCAGGCTCGTCAGGTACCATCATTATGACAACATTAAGATACAGCAGTAGGCCTTCTCTGTTTAGTGTACTCGTTTGTGCTGATGGGCTGCTTACGTTAGCAGGTTCTGTGTCACTTCAGCGCCGCTACTGAGGTGCCCACTAGCACTTGTGCTCAGTTCTCTGTTGTCAACTTCCATTTCAACAGGGCTACACAATTAACTCCTCTTCTCTTCCGCATTTCTCCTCCAAATAGTTCCCATTTTGAGCCACATTTGGAGCAGTTTGTCTCTCTGCTTACCGTCTTGCCATCAGTTTAACTCATAACCAATCACGAATGATGTATACGTGCTAGTCGTGTTTGAGTGTGACTACGTAGCTGGCTGAAACAAAGATATTTGAGCAAAGACTTTAAGTATTCTTCATTGAATTTTGACAGCAATTACAGTTATTAGTTCCTGCTTGTTTGATTGCACAATGTAAAACACAAGCCACAAACCAATATTCCAATCTCTTTATGAAAGCTGTCAGGTCTGACTTTGGGACTGAATGCAACCCTATAATGTATAAAATAATAAATAAAATATATAACTGGTGTAATGTATGCCTCAAGCTAATCTGCTAAATCAGCCAGTTCTCTCTCCAAACTCATCATATAGAGCTGCCTGGTCACTGGCCCTTAACATTAACGTTTGACCCTGGAGGAACCCCTCTAGCACCACTTATCGAACAGCCCTCTAGTAAAGTAGTATAGTGAGAGTAAGAGCGAGCAAGTCTGAGTCTGGTGGCTGTTGAAGTGGTTGGGTTAGTCATTCACAGGACTTTCTGTCTGGAGACCAGAGTTTGTAGGCAATGTAAGTAAGTGAGCTGACATAACTGACATGTTGTTACATGAGTGTTGTTACGTACATTATGTGACTTACATGACATGAGTTAGGGGATGTGACTCAAGACGTAATTCATGTTAGTTATTTTACCCCAAAGTATGACCTTTTCAAAACACTAACCTAGAAGTTTATTTTGCCTAACCCTAAATCTATCCGAATATTTTTTTTTTTTGCCTTTACCCGACAAAACTGCGACCGCTTGAAAACGTTCATAACATTTCATAAGTCAAAATATGTGCGAGCTGTCAGCGTTCTTTACTTTAAAAGTCTAGCCAAGTGGTGTATGTTGTGTACTGTTGCTAACTTTACCATGAAGCCTTTATTTTGAAAGTCTCACTGGACATGGCATATAAAGTTTTAGTGCTGACTTGACCACGGAGCCCTTTGCATGTAAAACTCAAACATCAACCCAAGAAAGTTAGATAGGTTATATTAATGAATGAAAATATAATATATAATACGTTAAATATTTACAGATTTCTGCTTTTATCTTTTCTATTCTTTATCTATTCTTGGAATACCTGAATAATTGAATAATAAATAGACCCAAAAGACCACAGGAGGAGACGTGGGAGACACCAGTCTGATTGTGGTCCAACCGCAATCTAAAGATCATTTCGCTTCATTGACTCGCAATAAAACAAAGATTCACTAAGACGCTATTAGGAAACTGAGCTCTCATCTGTTTCAAAAGCACAGAGGCTTTACGCTGAGACAAAAGCCTTTGTCAGGATCACAGTGCTCACTCTGCAGCCTGTAGAGACATCAGACTGGTTTATGACAGACAGGTCAGCGGGGGGCGGCCAGTCGGCAAAAAAACTACTGCACAAGCACACACACAAACACACACACACACAAACACACGCACACGCACACACACACGCATTCTCTTACATAGCTTTAATTGTGCACATGCCCATCTGCATCAAAGTGCTTAAAGCACTGAAAGCAAGTGTGCATTGTGTGTGAGAATGCAGGCAAACTTGAAAACAACACACACATACTGCAGTGAAACCCCTAATGTGTGACCCACGACCTCTCTGTATAGGGGAACCTGCCCCTACTGGGTTTGTTGGTGAGTGTGTGCGTGTTGGGTTGCCTAGGCACAGCACTGCAAATATCACTGGAATGAAGACTATAGAAAGACGGGCAATTGGGGAAAAGATGGACACACACACAGGATAAATTTGTGAGTGTATCACTGTCACTAAGATTTTGGCAGTGCTACAGAACTGACTGTAATGTGCTGGAAAATTTCCAAATGTTGGTATTTGGTCCATATACAGTCTCTGGTGTCACAGCCCATGTGGCCTGCAAAGCCCTGCGCTGGTGGTTGGCACTAGGGATGGGTGATTTGTCATAAAAAGTAGTTTTTTTTGCGGTGACAGTGTTATATCACGATATTTCAGATCATAATTTTGCTCCAGCGTGCTACAATAGATGGAAAATTGCAAAACATACAGCTTTAAAGGTTGAACTCGCTGGTAATCCATCCTTGAGTTCGAGTTTGAAAGCGCATCTCACTTTTTATGTTGCTGGCTCTCGTTAAGTAAATCAGTCTGACATAAAATGGTAAACAGAGTTTCACAGTTGCTGTGGTGACTCATCGACTGCACTTTCACTGATGGCTGAAGTCGATGAAGACGTTTGTGTTGGTTCTTGGAGACAACAGCGAAGAAAGTGGCTTACTTTGACATGTTTGTGTTACCAAAGGCAGCGTCAGAAAGCAGTAGTTACTGGATGCAACTTTAGTTTAATCGTGGCAGAACGTGCCACCTGTGACGGTGATGAAACTACCTCAGTAGCACTATTGGAGACGTTTTGTCCGTCCTCTCATGTATTTTAATGTTATTTTCCATCCACACCATGTGTTAGGAGCATACTGAGTATATAATGAACAGTAGAGAAGAGGATTATGCTGCAGAACGTGTTGAATAGATGCTTTGATACTTTTGGTGCCTCGTGAAAATTTGTCATGGAATTAATACTCTGTGACTGACTGTGTTGAGCCGAGCGACAGCAAATGCTCTCTGTGAAAAAAAAAAAGTTTAAAGAAGGGAATTAAAACACAAACAGCTCTAACTTAAAGTCCAACCACATGAGAATCTCTGAGAAAAACTTCTTGAAACTTTGTATCGCTTTTCGCTCCTTTCTTGCCTTTCATAACGTACGTTCATGTTGTCAGAGGCTGACATGGCCATGAATAGCTGACCCACACTTCAACTTTGATATATGCAGAGGATGATGTAAACCCTCATATGTTATAAATGCCAGTTACTGTGTTTACATCATCTTATCAGCCTACAAGCTGTCCGCACCAGCATCTAGTCGCAATCTGGATATCTCTCTTTCTCTCTCTGTTTTTGTTTGTTGTGATTTCTATCCAGACTGCTCCATTATCCAGAGTCTTTAGGGGCAAGTCATGAGTTGGAGTAAGTGTCAAGTCTCGCCTCAAGTCGAGTCACATCACCCAGCGGCTGCAGGTCTCAAACTTTGTTTTTGTGGCTTGACGCCTCTATGGCGCAACAACAGCAATCTTGAAATGAAATGGACCCATGGGATAATAACCAGAAAGCAGAAGCCATTGTGCGAACATCTTCACAGATATGTTGAATCAAGCTGTTGTTTTGAGCCGACAAAACCGAGGACAACAGCGGGGCGGGGAAAGGTGGACGCTGCGTTTGTAACACTGACGCTCGGTGCTTACACACACTCAGAGCTGATGGACGGTGTTCCACAGATGTTGAACTTTTGATGTGAAGATGGCGATCACATTGTCATCGCCATCTCGTTGCTGCTGTTTACATTCCCCCCGATGCAAATTAAAAAGTTGCCCTGCGTGTTCATGTTTAAAAATGACTGTAAATATCATTTTCGGATGTTTATGCAGTATGAAGAACCTTCATGTCGTCATGCGACCCCTTAGTCGTACAATGACCAATAAATTATCTTGTACCTTGTACATTTCATATTTAAGTATTACGGTTAATATTGAAATTGGTATATGGTGACAGCCCGAATGCAGATTTAGGTGGATTTTTCAGTTCCTTGCTTCATGTATGTCAGCATTGCTCTCTGAGCCAGTTGCCATGGCACGCCTATCATACTTTGGTTTTAGCGCCACACAGTTCACAGTTTCAACTTTCACACAGTGAATAGAGGCCTTTTAGACTCATTCGAGTCCGAGTCACGAGTCTGTGCTGCTGAGGGGAGTCTATCTGCTGCTGTATTTAGTCTCTGTAGATGTCAGTTAAAGTCACCGATCACAGTTATGGACTTAAAGGACTGATGGACATATACAGTAGCACAGACACATGCAAACACACACACACACACACACACACACACACACACGGAGCAATGCAGTGCATGTCCCTGCCCCTTTCCACTCCCCTCTGCTCACCTCCCACCTTTTCAACCCCTCCCTCTCTCTCTCTCCCTCTCTCTCTCACTCTCCCCTCCTGAATTAAGTCCATTATTCCTGCCTGCTCTCCCTCTGAGCACTTCTACTCCGCTCAGCTCCCGTGAAAACTCTCTGTGAGTGTGTGAGTGTGTGTGTGTGCGAACTCCTCGCGTGTGTGTGTTAAGAGGAGTTTTATGTGTGCGCACAAGGCTGTGTGTTTTTCTAAGTGGAGCTGGAGTGCAGCCGTTCATCAGTGGAGTTGACTGCAGACTGGGAGAACACTCAGATCTCACTGCGCCGCTCTTTAACTCACACACCAGCTGCTTTTTTGTGGACTTTTTTTTTAAGACTCACTGGACTTTTGCGCACCAGAGTGGGACCGTGTCGCTGCTCTCTTTCTGTCCTCAAGGCACCATTCCCATCATTGGAATTAATCAAGATTGTTCTTTTACACAGCTTTCTGAAAACATTTTTTGCAGGAGTTTCAACCTGCCCCATACTTACCTCCCAATTCCTGGACCTTCCACCTGCTCACAGACAAAACTTTTCTGTGCATTCTGCTTGAATTTAGACATGCACCAGCCTGAGAATGGCTGCTTTGCGAGCACATATCAAGAGCTCAGTGAGTCTGTGTAGGTGTGTGTACAGCACTCTCTATACTGTGAGCATATAGTCAAGAGGGTTTTCGTCTCATATGGACATTTGCTGTGTCTTTGGTTGCACTGGAAGGAATATGAGAGGTCAAGCAGGAGCAAGCAGAGCAGTAACTATGGAAACGGTCAGTGCTGTCAGAGGCTTGTTGGGCTCAGGTGGACGCTGATCCCGACCCGGAATGTTCTGAACTCCTTTGGAATTCGGTTCCCCTGGAAACGGATGGACAGGTGAGTTCATCTGGACTGCTGTCCAGTCGGGGGGAGTTTTAGGGTCACTGCTGATACTCATTTCAAGTTAGACTCAACGTAATGACGTGGTGCAGAAACACTTCAGGTTTCTCTGACAACGCTTTAATCAACTTTGTGGTGCGGACTTTAATAACACACTCGTGTCACTTTGTGTTCCATAAATGAGCCATTCAATCTCAAACTAACTGAAAGTGGCACACTGAACAGAGGTAAAAATAATGATGAAATAATTAACAAAGCTCCTGTTTCACTCAGCCTGCTGTGTTGGTGATCTGATCCTGTGCAGCAGTGCTACTCCAGAGCCAATTTCAAACCACAATATATTTTAACAAGTCATGCTGATGACATGTGGGCTTCTTCCTCAGAGAGCCGCTTTGAACCCTGCTCTGTTGTTTCATTCAGAGAGTGGAGTGAGTTGTCTTCCCTCAGAGAGCCGTTTGGAGCGGCTCCAGTCAGGAGACCAGAGGCAGCTCTGTAAGGTCCTGACTTACTGCTGCTCTTGGGTTTAACACGGCCAAATGGCCAGCGACCAGCTACCAGCAGGCTGCCCTCGCCTTAGTGGCTCCTTCATTGTCTCTTTTTTCAGAGGTTGTTATTCTAGACAAGAGGTTTAAGCCTTCTTCTGACCACAGCAGGGCAGTTCTCCAATATACATTTCTTCCTTGTGTAGCAGGGTATCCACAAAAATACTAATCCAATCACCGCTTCTGGCTCTCGCTGTGCAGGCTACACAGATAAAACTAAAGAATACAAAGATATCCATAATCATGAGTAGGACAGATCTGGCTTGGCAGGATGCACGACTTCTGCATTCTGTGCACCAACCGAGCAGGTTTGGCGGACACTATTTTGTTATTTTCTTCTATTATTCCCATTCAAACTTTTAGAACAATTTAGCCGGACTGAACAAACGCTAGCCACGGGTTCGCAGGCTGGGAAACTTTCCACTCATGATGTTGGGCCAGATGGCTCGGTACCAGCGACCAGCAGAGCGCTGTAGCCTCCCCGGCTCCTTCATTCACTGGGTGTCTTTCAGAACAACCAGGCTTCCAGCACTGGATTGTCTCGTTTTCTCTTTCTCACTTTCTTTTTTCAGCCTAAATCCTATAAAGACTGGTAGTCGCTCTTGGCTTACAGCTGCTTTACTTTGCCGGTTGAGTGTGTGGATGAGTGTGTGTGAAACTTCCATTTACTCCTGTAACCAGCTTTGTCCCAAGAACTTCCACTGAACACAAGACTGTATTTCTAAGCCACATTACACAGCGGATAGAGAGCCTTTTGAATCCTATTCTGAGCCTTCATATGACTGAGCCTGTAAATCTCTGTAGCTCTTAGTAACAGTTATGGCTCATTTATATTAGATTTAGCTTTATTGTCAATGTGTAGAGAACAGGCACAAAGCCTGTGAACTGTGGCTAGCGTCTATCCAGAAGTGCAGGTGCAAACATGACCACTACCCCATACAGAAATGTAATATATCACACGTATGCCCCTATATCAAGAGTGATGCTGCCATTTATGCTACCTATAAGGCAATATATGATTGTTAACTACAATACATACAACCTTTGGATGTAACCAGATATAGGTTTATAACATATTTGAAATACCTATAGGAACATTTTGATTTGTACATAAATGACAAATGTTTATATGCTGCTATTATATGCTCGTTCATATATGTTAACGATATGTATATGTGAAGATCAAAGTTTACAATATATATGAATTGACTGCAGTAATATGTATATATGCACATACATTAACATTCAAATATGTGCACATTATATGATATGCATATATGTATAGTTTGTATATTACATATTTATACAAATACATATGTAATATGTATAAATAATAACAATATCCTGTTACAAGTATTTCTAAATCTGTAATTTATATGCACGGACACACATATTTGTATTGGCTAAACATATATATCAGTATACAGGAACAGGTACCAAGCCATTGAAATGTAGCTTATATCTATATAAATGCAAGTGTAGGTTAGCACTACCCCATAAGGAGAAGTAATATATGACATATATGTTCTTATAAAGAGTGATGCTGCCATGAATGTTAACTATTGGCCAACATATGATTATAACATACATACATCCACTGGGTATATGGGCATATAGGTTATACCATATATATAGCAATAGTACAATTTGTATATTGTACATATTGTATAACAATTGTCTATATGTTGATTCTTTTTATGTTACTATATACTGCTGCTAAGTTTATAACATATGTGAACTATCCATCATAAAGTCTGCACCCATACAAAGAATACATACATTGAAGTTCATATATATGAAAGTCATATTCTATGCATATATTTGTATATTACAAACAATACACACATGTTATATGTGACATATATGCCAAAATATGTATTTTACATGCATGAACGTACATATTTGTATGGGCTGGATATACATGTCAATATATGAAATGGTTCTAATTTGTAATAGCGTTCATACATGTGAATGTCATATATGTAATGCGATATTGCGAGTTCAGTAGGGTCACAGCCTCAGGGAAGGTCTTACTCAGTAGATGTCCCTGAAACACCTGCCAGATGTGAGGACAGTAAAAAGTACATGGTCAGAGTAGGATGAATCTTTGATTTTCACCATGACCACCTTGAGGTGTTTATGGTAAATAAATCCATGAGGCAGTTTTCCACACTTGCTGGAGTGCTTTACAGTCTGATGCGGAGCCGTTCAGATACCACAGTGATATGCTGTTGTTGATGAATATGCTCTCAATGATACCAGGGTTAAAAGTCCTTCGGTACCTTGGGACACAGGTGGGCTTTTTAAAGGCTCTGCAGGAAGTAAAGGTGCCCTTCCGGTCAGGATGGAGGAGTCAAGGAACCGGATCATCAGAGATGTGGAATCCAAAGAATTTGAAGCTTGACACACATCCACAGCTTGAGGCAGTGTGTCACTCCTAACCTGCCTGAAGTCCACTGTAATCACCCTGTCTTTTCAGGTGTTAAAGGCGTGGTGATTGTCTGTACACCACAGCGCTGTCCGCAAACTTAAGTATTGCGTTAGAAGCATGGAATACAACACAGAACAGTATAATCCTCTACTTTCACTTCACACACTAATTTCTACTGACTTCGTTCTCTCCATTGGTGGTCTGTCTTTATCATCTCCTTGCTTTCAAGGGTAATGAGGCAGCGCTCCTCTCCCTGTTCTGCACAAGTCAAAAGACCTCATGCTTCAAGTTATTGTAAAAGAGCTGTTTGTTATACACTTGTTGTACTCTGGGTCTATCCCCTCTAGACATTGTAAAGGTCGGCAGCGTGTTGACGCACAGCCACGCTGCCCTGCATCATCTGCTCTTCCTGCCTTGTTTATCACCGCGCTCTTAGGGCTTTCTGCTTCCATGTGCTTTTCTTCCCCTTCTGCCTGGAAATGAAGCTATCAGACCCGCAAGCAAAACAGACTTTTATCTGAGCTGAATCAAAACACCAACTCTTCCTACTTTTTGCATGCTTGCTGCACTTAACTTGTGAAGACACTGGCTCAAATTCACCCGCTGGATGCTTTCCCGAACCTTAACCGACACAATTACATGTTGAGCAACAAGCCGTTCTTCAATATCGACATGGTTGTTATTTCCAACCTCAACCCGAAACCAAAAGTGAAGATTAACAAAAAAGTTTAACATTGTGTGGATCAGACCAAAACTTCCCCAGACAGGAGGTCAGTCTTCATAACGTGATGAATACACAGCCTGCACCCTCGTGTTGCGTTAAATATCATGCATGTTATGAGCACTTTTTATGATAGGCATATCACATTTATGGCAACGCGATTTATTAACTTGACTCAAACAGCAGTAAATTGCCAGAATGAAAACAGCTAGTGGCACGCCATGTATGCTTGCAATTCCAATGTGTTTCACATGTGTTTTATTATCATCGAAATGACAGAGTCTGATGAGAATGTAACAATTTAACTCTTTGTTATGTGGTTACACAAATCAAAAATAGATAATTTAGACTATTAATAGTAAATGTCATCAATGAAGTAATTGATTAAATTCAACCTGTTTGGCTCACTTCTTCTCTCGCTCCTTGCCTGGTCCAATCCGACTCGCAGGAGGCCTTGATAAACACAAGTGTATACTGAGCTCACTGCTCTCATAAAATGTAAATACACGGACTAATTAAAGGAGACCTATTATTTCTTTCATTTTAAAGGATCTTGTGCATTTAAGATATCTTGAAATTTAAAAGGCCCAAGATCCGCGCTCCTCTCTCCCACAGAAAACGCTGCTCCTGAAACGCCTCGTCAGTAGTCTCACAAGTAAATATCCGTGACTTTGTGACATCACTCTACATCATGTCACACATTTGCATAATTTATACCTATATTCATGTTTAAAGTGAAAGCTAACTGGAAGCTTAAGACATAACAGAGCCATCGGGAGATGGTGCAGGCTCAGGCACGTGTGAGCTGACCAATCAGAGTATTCAGGAGGGGGGCCTTAAAGAGACAGGAGCTAGAATTGGAGTGTTTCAAACAGAGGGGGAATACAGTGATGCAGAACTGGACAGTTTGAGAGAACTGATGCGTTTTCTGAGCATTAAAGCATGTAAACCTATTCTACTAGTGACCCAAATAAAGTCATGAGTCATGTTTCTATCATCAAACATCAGAACAGTTAGGCAAAAATATGAATGTATAACAAATTATGAATACTGAGGTCAGTATTGGTTACCACCATTGTAAACACTGATCATTTAACCTCTTAACAATCGGCCAGTGTTACAGTTCTTTTTTTAGTTATAGGACGGGTTGTGCATTTAAAATTATTTACTTAATCCACCCCCACAACTTCTCAGCCCTCCCTCCTCCACATTCTTCCTCCTCTTCCCCTCCATCCATCCCTCTCTCCTTTCATTTCTCCATCGCAGGGAGGCTTAGACTTGTTGGTCCCAGGCCAGGGGAACTCTTTTCCCCCTGAAGGCGAAACAATTGGCTCCTTTCTCTCTCCCCCACCTTGCTCATTTTCTTCTCCATCCCTCCGTCTCCATTGCGTTTTGCTTTTTTTCTGTGGGACAGGCCTGAAGCGGTTTAATGTCTGTACATTGCTCTGTCCCCTCCTCTTTTTTCCTTCATCTTTGTCCTCCATCTCTGTACTTTCTCCTTCTGTTTGTCTGTGACTCTTTATTTCCCTCCTCTGTTCTCTAACCTGCTGTCGTGGAGGGCCACAGGTTAAACTGCTGATACCCATTCATTCCTTTCTGGGTGCTGTACTGTAGGGCTGCATTCTAACCCCGCTCTGAAAGGCCCGTCTCACCCTGGAGGCGGCTGGCTTTGTCTGTCCACGTCTATTAGGCTGTTTTTTGACAGGACGGCTTGCCCCCCCCGTTGCTAAAGAATCTCTCTCTGTCTTTATTTTTAATCCACTCCCTCTTGGCATGCCGCTGCTCCGTGTCTATTGAAGCTGAACTGAATGCAAGTGTCAGCGGGCCCAATGGCTTTTTTATTAAGATGCATTATGGAGCATTTGAGGAGTTTGTGAGTGTGTGTGTGTGTGTGTGTGTGCTTGCAGATCTAAGTGCTGAGAAGTCAGAGTTTGTAGATGAGTATATATGCTCCTGCACACGTGGTGAACGTGTGTGTCATTGCGAGGGTGTGTGAGGAACAATGATGCACTCTTCAACTTATGATGGCTGATTTGGAAGACACACACACACACACACACACACACACACACACGCTGAGACACACACATACACAGCTCGGGGAGACTCAGAGGAACAATGGGACCGGCCGTTCCTTTTATAGCAGCCGACAGGAGTGTAAGAGTTCTGCCCCTGTCACTCCCAGGGACTCTGAGGTGAATTGTGTGTGTGTGTGTGTGTGTGTGTGTGTTGTGTGTGTGTGTGTGTGTGTGTGTGTGTGTGTGTGTGTGTTATGTGTGTGTGTTTGTGTGTGTGTGTGTCTGTGTGTGTGTGTTTGTGTGTCACGGAGCTGCAGCTGACGAAAGCACTGACGTCCTTCTCCTTGAAATACTGCAGCGTCTTTGCAGCTCAGCACAGAATCTGGAGCACACACACGTCTTCCAATCTCCCTCAAACACTTCACTGATGAGTTTCACACACATAATCACTTCTTTGACATCGGCTGGAGAAGTTTACTGTTTTCTGCTTCACGCCCCAAGCTCAGCAAGCCCAGAGCTGCTACAGCATCCCAGACGATTCACACCTCACAACTTTTGTGCTGGCCGAGGGGTATGCATGTGCGCTTTTGTCCATTCATGAGTGTGTGCATGTGTGTGTGCGTGCATACATACTGCAGGGTATGTGAGAGTTTATGTTCCTGTTCAGCTCTGTCCTGTTGTGTTGTGGCCTGGGAGCTTGAGCTTATGAGAGCTCTCCTGTCTCCACGCCTCAATAGCTCCATTATTCATAAAACTCTGTGCCAACAGCCTGGACGGCTCTGTGTGTGTCTGTGTGTGTCTGTATGTGTGTGTGCGTTCTCATCTTTATGTATTTCAGTCGGCATATAGTGTATACTTAAAGGTGATCACTGCGACTCGCAGCATACATGAATATAAAGCTAAAAAACAAAGAAGGCGAATTTTCAGGGGGTTGATTTGTTAATTCAGTGTGTTTTGAACACAGTTGAGATGATGACGGTGGTACTGTCACAAACCCACACTTCATCAATGCCGATCATCGACAACAGAACTGGTGAAGTCTGTTGATCGTCACCTCTGTCAACAGATTTAAGTCAAGTCACCAAAATTCATCTATTGAAAATCTCAGCTCCTTTATTAACCCTTCGGAAATGGACCTTTAAACCAATCTAAAATAAACCGTGCTTATAAAAAATAAGCATCTCTCAAAAAGCAAACTAAGCACATAGTTCTAAACTTGTGACATATTTTGTTCATGTCCATACATTTAGAAATCTTTGGATAAGTGTGTTTTGTGTTGTTATTTGATCAAATGTCAGATTTTACGATTGTCTTGAAACTTTATCCTTTATTATTGTTTTTACATTTACATGGTCTTTTAGCTTCAGTTGTACATATTTGAAAGAGAGCATTTGAAGATCCTTCAAGAAATTACGTCATAAGAACCAAACTGTCAATGGAGGCACTGGCGGACCATTGCCACTGCAGAGCTCATTTATATATACAGCACTTTTCACCTCTGCGCATAAGAATACATTTTTATCATGATAACAACGCCAGTCTGCAGTATCTTGAGCATCTCCCCCGTTGGTAGAGCCATAAGACAGGTGTTATCTTCCATTAAAAGTATCCTAAAACCCACCACATTGCTGGAGGAACTGGGACAATGGACTCCCTTGGAGGCTAAAATGCAAATTGGGTTTAGCCCACATTTATGACTGATTTGGATAAAGTTCTGGGGTCGCATATTTGGGCCAATCCGTGCTGAGAGTCAGCTCCAGTAGCAATGCTTTGGCTAGCTTTGGGAAGTGTGAGTACCAAGTTTGGGTTGCAGCTGGGCCAACTTTTTCAAAATTGGCCTTTTGCCACGTAAAGAAATATAATAACTGGTGTTTTATGTGTGATATTGCCCTGGTCACTCACAGACAGATCCAGCCTCGTGGTGGCCAAGTAGCTGATTTCTCTTCAAGACATGCTGTGTTTTTACAGAAAAGACCTGATGAAGAACAGAGATAGAAATAATTTTAAGGAGACAGGGAAGAATAAGACTGTGGATAGAGAAAAGCAGACTCTCTGCCTATTAGTGACTGAGTGCAAACTGTGAGGTGTAATATAATAAAGGAGACTGTTTCTACTGAAAGGCTTTATTGTTGCAGCTGACCACAGAGTCCAAAGTACTGAAAGAGAGGTGTGTGTGTGTCCTGTGCGCACACTTTCTTTTTCTTTTCTTTTTTTAACCACACAACATTCATATAGATGTGGACTTACAAAGCGGTGACCTCATTCCAGCTCTTGCTGTGGTGGAGCTGTGGTTTACAACAACACGCTGGCAGCCGAGGCGGCGAGTTATTGGGGATTTTTTCCGAAACAATAAGAAATCTGTTGCTTTGAATTCAACTCAAGTCTCAAATAACTCAATAAAGAGTCTTTTTCTGTGCTCCCTGACCAGCAAGTCCACATTCACATATAGAAGCTGTGTGTAACCAAGATTTTAGAAAGCTCTGGATCTTTTGTAATGTCATCGGTGATCCAATACTGACACCAAATCTCATTCGTAAAAACACAGATTTTTGATGGAGTCTCTCGTGAGTGTCCCTCTGTCGAGCACTCATCCATTACATCCATCCACATCACTGTTGGCTCATTAGTCCTCAGCAGTGACGAGATCTCATCTGGTGACACCGTCTGCCACTGTGGAGGAGTAAGAGAGGGAGAGAGAGAGTAAGAGAGAGAGAGAGAGAGAGAGAGAGAGAGAGAGAGAGAGAGAGAGAGAGAGGGGGAAGCCACTTTGAGTTGGCAGTGCCACAGACAGGGAGAGATTGTGCTTGGCTTGGCAGTGGGCATGGCGTATCTCTATCACACACACACAGCCTTCATCGCCACGGTCAGTGTGTGTTTGTGTGTGTGTTTTGGATACCGTCCCGAGTCTTGCTGTAATGTGAAGAGATTATAGTGTTGTTGCCATAATGGAGGCTGGCATTAACACAGCCTGGCAGGGGCATCAATCTGACTCTCACTAAATATACCTCAGACAGTGTTCTATGTGTGTGTGTGTGTGCGTGTGTGTGTGTGTGTGTGCGTGTGTGTGTGTGTGTGTGTGTGTGTGTGCGTGTACGTGCAGGGGCATCCCTGGCACTAGTGCACATACTCCAGTCCTGTCCATTTCTAAATCCTCTCCCTTTCTGTCTCTATTTTTAGGTCTCTGTGCCCATGTGTGACGTTTTTGTCCCGTCTCGGATGTGAGAGGTGAACTCGGTCGTCCTTCACAGGAGGAGCTGTGGATCTGCCAAGAGAACTCTTCAGAACCGGGGAGGATATTTTAAAGATCACACTGAATATTAAGAACTTGAAAGGGAGACTGGAAGAGACTTGGTGAAAACAAACAAGAAGCAGAATCAGCAGAGCTGAACTGAACCAGTCCGAAGGGAGGTGGACTTACTGGGCGTACTGCTGAGTGGGATCTAAAAAAAATCCCATAATTCACCTGAAAACCACAAAGAAATTAACCTTTGAAGGGAGTTTCTTCTAATCGTGCCAAGATGATGACCATGATGATGATGATGGCGGCCATGATGGTCACCTGCAGCTCTCTGTTCCTGCTGGGTTTGGCCGCCGCCCACGCCTCCTCCGGCACCATGACCCGCACTTCCTCTTCATCCTCATCCTCCTCGTCCTCTTCTTCCTCTTCCTCCTCCTCGTCCTCCTCACCACGCATGAAGCTCTCGTACAAAGGTAAGGACCAAAGCTTTGAGGAGGGAAACTGAAGCGTCGGCTCGTTTGCGATGGTTTGTTTATGTGCCTTGTATACGTTCTTTAAGCTTTGTAGTGCGCTCGCACACTTTCTCTGTTTCATGCGAGATTTCCCCACATCCTTTCCAAAGAAAACAATCGTGAACGGTAGCCAGAAGTAAGCAGCCGCTCTGATTTACAGCCACACTCATACACAAACAGATGCACACACACACACACACACATTCACTCACTCACACACGACTTAAACACACATTGGCAGGGTCTTTGCTTTTCATCTGGAGCATTATGAGTTAGAAGGCAGCACAGTGCCCAACACAACCGCAAAAACTGGGGATGTGTTCCATCATTGAAAGCCAGCAATTACAGGCTGAACTATATCACAAGGACGTGAGGCTTGCTCAGGGCCGTCTGTCCAGCTGAGATATGTGCTGCCTTTAATTTAGGCTGAAGGTAACATGTATAGCCTACAGTGCAGGAAGGAAACTCTGCAGAATAGTTCAGTGCAGTTGGCACGAGATGGACTAAAAGATCTTGATGACCTCGTGCACCACCAAAATAACTCTCCGGTTTGCCGTAGGTCAATCAAACAATGTATTTCTTAATAAGGAAGAAGAAGGATAACATGCAAGTAGGTGGTCATTAACATTAATATCATGAGTTCCAGAGGAACTCTTTTTAGCTATTCCTAGTGGAGCAGCTCAAGTGACGGCAATATAAGTTGGTCTTATCACTACCTGATCTCAGTAGTGCACGCCCCACAACAGACTATGACATGACCACGCACCACCAGCTAATCGATAATTAACAAATATAATCATAATCATAACAAAACAGTGATTTGCCAATTTTACTTTACTGGCCTGCCCTAGTCTGCTTCTGATTGGCTCGTACTTGTTGCCTTCGTTTGCTGGGTTTGTTAGGTTTAGGACTGATGAATATCAGGGTAAGCCAACAAGAGGCAGAGTAGGGTGGTTCATACTTTCACCATTCTTGGCGAAAGAAGTGGCGTCAGGCATATTAGCATGATGACATGCTAATTTCAGCATTTGAACAACATGATAAACATCAGAATAGGGCTGTCGTAGCAGATTTTCAGTGCACGATTATCAGCCAAACGAATTCACAATAAGGATATTATCACGATATGTATAGAAAAAATGCTAACAATTGAAATTCATCTTAAACTGTGTTCACCGTGTTTTTTTTCAATATTCCATTTATTAATTTAATGGTTATCATTATCTCTGGTTGTGCTGTATCGATTATGGTCATCCATTTTTGAACTGTTCTGAGCGCAGCAGTATTCCAGGAGGGAAATGCTGGACGAGGTGACAGCTTGTTCAAAACCTGGCGCATACATTACCCACAATGCAACTTAGCTGCTGAGTGAAATTACCATTTAAGTTGAGGACTTCAGCCTGCAGGCATCATTTTTGATCTATTTAAAAGCTGTCGTCTTTTAACATGTAGGTGTCATTTTCTTAGTACTTTGAGTGTCCCTGTTGGGCCCATGGTTGTAGTCACCACAGTCTAGTGGAACTGAGTAGTAACACATTTGCTGAAAACAGCACACTGACTTAAAACAAAGGCAGTAGATTTAAAGTCCTGATGTCATGCAGGCGGCTCTGGGTGGCGTCAGAGTCTTAAACAAAGTTATAAATTCCCATTAGAACAATAACAGACTAATAAAGCCGTTTTAATGTCTAAGCGAAGAGGCCCTTGGTCTTGTTTTCTTAAGCTCCTGGTTTAAGCCAGGCCAGCAGGGGAGGATGCAGTCCCTTTATTTCTTCTGCCTCTCGGGCCAAGAACACTGTTTTTTTTTCCACTGGCTTGAGGTAACTATTAAAGCTTAAGTTTACAAATACAAGCTCAATTTTCCTGGGCTCGATTCCCTCAGAATGTTGTTCTTGCCAGTTTGGAAACACAGCAAGGACACTCAATTTTTCCATTGAAACCAATATAGTGTCATTACTTTCAAGGGATTTTGTCGTCTCTGTACAAAAGTCACTGGCCTCAGGACTCAGGAATACAAAAATGAAATGGTAATCTTCTTTATCAACCACATGACTCGTCACGGTCTTGTGGCCAACGAACTGATTCGGATCGGAAGACTCTGATGACTGGAGGTGATTCTCATCTCTATCTGAGGTCATTGTTTACTGTAACTTGTTGTTTTATTCAACAAAAAAGTAAAACAAAATGATAAAAGTGATACAAAAAAAATAATAACATGAGATATTTCAATTCGGCCTGACTGTTGACGGCTCAATGTGAGTTGAATTAGCCTGTGAGGGATTGCATGTGGCGTGCAACAGCAGGATGCAACATGTCACATGTAACAGAAGACAGATTCAGGGCTGCCACTCTCTCTAATCCCCTATATCTGTTTGATTGCAGAGTTGCAGCAGTTCCATGGAGTGAGGCGGTTCGAGCTGGAGCGTTCCTGCTGCTTCAGCGCTCTGCTGCTGGATGAAGAGAGAGGCCGGCTCTTCGTGGGGGCCAAGAACTTCCTGCTGTCTCTGTCATTAGACAATATCGCCAAGCAGGAGCACAAGGTTGGTCCGAATTGCAAGCAGTAAAAACCAGGATAAGCCAGGAACAATTTTTGTTGGTAACACAATAAAAACCGTGATGTAAAAATGTTCTACTTCCACATAATAGGAAAAAACTGTTTGCTGGTGAACACTTATGACTCAGGCAGTGCTGTGCTGGGGTTTTATATGCTTTGTTTTATATAGAAATGTATTGCTGCCACATCAGAGCATGCAATTTTTTTTTCTGAGAACAAGAAGTTGTCATGCTATAACAAGATATTTTAACATTATTATGAAATACAAACTTATCAGGTAGGATCATACCTACAAAATGCAAGTTTTCAACACATAACATTGTTATGTTTAGGGTTGTGTGTCCGCTGCCTGCCCACCTGTCGTTTGTCCAACCCGTTTTTGTTAACACGATATCTCAGAGATTTTGAGGACAATCTGGCTCAAAAGTCCATTTGGACTGAAGAACTAACTATTTCGACTTTGGTGGCTAAAAGGTCAGTGGTCGGGCTCACTGCAACCTCACGGCGTCCCATCCTCGTGAACACCATATCTCCGGAACACATTAAGGGAATTTCTTTCTTTTTTTATCACAAACGTCCACGATGATTTAAGATGAACTGATCAGAATTTGTCAGTAAAAAGTCACTGTGAGGCAACAGACTGCCGAGGAAAACAACTTGAGAATATTAAACTCATTGCACTCCACTAAAACAATCTCTTAATAATCTTCACGGTGATACACTTATTTATCTAATCAAGAGATGAATTTACCAGAACTGTGCTTTAATTAGTGACCTTATGTGTTTCTGTCATAAAAATACTTTATTACATATGTAACACAAAACTAGATCAAGGAGATTGTTCTGGCAAGGGATGGAAATGAGGAAGTGTTTTTTAATTACAACCAGTGCTGTATTGTCTGATTCCTAAGAATCCTTTATTGCTGCTGTTATCAGTGTGATGGCCAGACACCCTTTGACAGACTTTGTTTTCATGTGGTCCCAGAGACGTGGCAGAAAGAGAAATATTCAAAAAGCATGGAGACGTTTAACCAGCCCTTTGAAAATGTCTGAATCACACTGTGGCACATGTGAGTCCACTCAAGTGAATAAAGAGAAGAAAAAGAAATGTAGGATTAATGGACAAAGGTAGAAAAATCAAAGACGTGGACGGAGATGAAAAGAGGGTGTCCATCCTAAATCACTTGCGCAGAGCTCGACATACATAAATGTACACACCAGCAAAAGTAGTGCACATGGCAGTGCTGTGGAAATAAAGATACACATAGATGTTCAAGTAAAATACAACCTACAGACATCTGTTTACAGCTGTTTGGAGTAAATTACATGCTTGGTACGTTAGATGTGAAGCCTCTATTGGGTTTAGGCATATGGGCGAGTTTGATTTACGACTAGTAAATGCGGTTTTGAATGCGGTGGGTTCTTCCTCCTTTACAATGAGCAGGGAGGATGTGGAGGAGAGGAGAAAAAGAAAAACGCAGATGGGAAAAGCGAGGAAAAGAGGGAAAGGAAGTGAAGTTTGATGGACGTATGGTCGTGGTCTGAAGGTAGTGAGATGAAAACCACGATTTATTCTTACCTTGTGCGTTGCTCGAGGGCCTGTTCTTAGCTGAGAGGGAACAACGGTTGTTGTTGTTGCATGGATAAAGGATGAATCATTTCTGAAAAGTCACACTGAGCAGACTTCTAATAATGGTAACTTAATCAAGATTTTTAAAAAACAAAACAACAACAACTAAATACAGTCGGGTCACAGGATCATCTAATGTTTGCCTGCTGTGTTTCAGATCTACTGGCCCGCTCCTGTCGACTGGAGGGAGGAGTGTAACTGGGCTGGCAAGGACATCACTGTGAGTCTCTTCACGCCACACCACTGCACCTGATCTCGTGTCATCACAATGTTCTGCTTCATTTCACCTTAGTTTACAAAAATAAACAGTTCCACGGAAGCAGAAAATGTGTATCTACTTCTACATCTGCATCTCTGACAGGAGATGTTGGATCGTGTTCTGTGGCGAAAGTCTTGATCACACCTCAACAGTGGATAAGTGAATCGCAATTTCTGTAACAGAACACCACAATTATCTTTAACTTTGATGAAATTGTTCTGAGTGAAACAGTGCGTGAGCCATTATACAATACATAACATCCTTTATAAAATGTGCTCCGCCTTGGCCCTCAGACGTTGTGCACAGGGTTGAATGAGAGGGCTGAGGAGGCCCTCGTGGAGGAGTTAACTGTCCACTCCTTTCCAGCGCAACACAATGCTACCTTTTAATCCACTGGAGTCATGGGAGTCATCACAAGACGGAAACACCAAGTTTAAACAGATAACATGTAATAATAGGTTCAACACTCCTACTTTTGGACCTGCCCTGCGGTGAGATCACCTCCTCAGAATCAGTTAAAACCCTGTAAAACCCCAATCTGACTGCTGAACCGAAGGCAGTCGTTGTTTTTTCCACAGCAGTTTTACAGTCAGCGGCACAGTGTGTGTTCTGTGGCTTTATGGAGTTAACAAATTTCCTAAATGTTAAGTAAATGAGAAGCTTTAATTTGGTTTAGGAATTAGATAAACCTTGTCAGCACGGCTAGATTTGTGCAGACGACCTCAGCCAGGGAAAGTACTGCTATACTACTATAAGGAAAGATTGCTGTTTCAAACGATTTACTTAAAATTCCGACTTCAACTGACATTAACACTAAGTAGCTTATAGAAGTCTATGGTTTGTCTCCTCCAAGTCAGTTAGACAGCTGAAGCGTTTTGTATCACTAATTAACTTAAAGAACAGTAATTAAGCCATGGTCTCAAAATAAGGTCTGAGGGAGGTGAGGAAATCTGTTTAGTGACCCACTGGATGTAAACACGTGTTCACTTACATTACGGATGCACAAGTTTGACCTTTATTTAACAAGGAAGGCCTGATTGTAGTTAAAGAACCATGCCCTGGCCATGAAACACGGAAATGACAATGAACAACAGACTTACCAGATGAATAATGAAAGTTTGTAAACTCCTTCATGCTCCATAAACATAAAACACGCAGTATATACAGTTATCTACACACATGTACATCATCGGTCTCTGTAAAGATGCAGGCACGACAGTCTCTGATTTCCTGATGTTTTCCTGAGGTTGGACGTGGAAAGACGCCTTGGGCAGCGATCGTTTTGAAGTCTGCTGATCTTAATCCAAAACTCGTGCTTTCTTCTCCAATGCTAATGAATTTTATTTCTGCCAAATGCGACACATGTTTCAGCAATAAAGCAAAACAAATAACAGATAAAGTAACTGTGGTCTACTTAACCGTTCAAATAACAGAACTTTACACTTTCATACTGCATCCAGTACATACACAGAAATCTAAACTTGCGATACACCGCCCCTGACCTTTGTCATCGTCTATAGTCAGAAGACTAAAAAATGGCTTGAACTGAAAAAGATCATGGTCTGGGTTCAATGAAGTACTTCATGTAGGAAAGTAAAAACATTACATCTGTTTGGTTAGGGATACAGGTTCATCGAGTCCATGTTGACTTTTGGTCAAGTCATTGGTTTTTATGGACTTTCTCACTCTGGTCGCATCTGTATTCCACAGTACCTACTGTGAGGGACTGGTGTAACTTTGGGACATGCACTGCACTGCAGGCAGCACTAAAGTCTGAAGTTACTTTAATTGCATGAAGATTGAAGCAACTTGTGTAGCGCATGTGCTTATTTGCAAATGAACAGTATACATGACAGTGTAAGTCAGATCCAACAGTGAAAATGTTTCGGTGAGGGGAACTGTGTAGGTTTGTATTTCGATTGAACAGACGGTGTTGTTTCATGGGGAGGAACAAACACGTACGTAGAGGCGATTAAGGGACTGAGAGGGGTCGCAAACAACATGAGAAACTTCTGGTTCCCAGAGATCGGATAATATGAGATATAAAGAGAGCACGGGAGGCATGGGAAGAGAGAGAACAGTGGGTGAGCGAGGGAAAGAGAGAGTAAGGAAAGTAGGAGGGATGAGATCCAGTGGGGGAGAGAGACGTTGGCCTCCACACGTCTCTGTAATTAGGGTCAACGGCGTGAGGTCAGCTCAGTTCTCAGTGTGTGGGTGAGTGTTCGCAAAGATACTAGAAAGTCAGAAGGAATAAGAGCAGCGTCGGTGTTACACACAGGATTAAAATAACATTTCGAAGGCCAGAATTGCAGGAATAACAACTGACCAGGGGAAAGTTGTCTTCAAAATTCCCCCAATCTTTCCTGTACTGTCTTATCTCTGTCTGCCTCCATCTCTACTTCCCCTTTTCTTGAGCAATTTTACTCATTCTCTCCACCGTCTCCACTCTCTCATTCAGACACACTCACACACCCAGACACACACACACACACACACACACACACACACACACACACACACACACACACACACACACACACAAAAACACACATACACACAGACTCCTGGTCAGGTGAAACTGGAGCCCGGGGTTTTGTATGAATGGAGCTCGTTGTCTGTGTGTTACAGCTGTGTAATCACACTAATGAGGGGTTTGTTTTACACACACACAAAGAGTGACACACACATACTTAAACACACATGAACAAATGGACACACACCCTGTCAAACACAGGGACATAAATACAGTATATATAGACAGATTTGTGGCATGTCAGCACACACTGAAGTAAATGTTCCACACACACACACACACACACACACACACACTATATATGTAGACGTGGCTAATTGTGTGTGATGTAATCCTGGGTGGTCTATAGGCTCTTGTGGCCTCTACGTGTCGGTCAGCGAGGCCGAGCCCAGACTCCGTCCACAGATCTTCACATTGAGACATAATCATCACATACAGTATTTACTCAGCATATTCTTAGAAACTGAATGTGTCTCTTTTTCTAGAGCAGAGGGAAAAGTCTTGATTTCATATCTTTTTTTTTTAGCTGCCAATAAAAAGACAGAGGGACGCAGAGAAGCAGTCCAGAGGGCATCACAGAGGGTCATGAGTTCAGTTGTGGTTACATGTAGCAGATGTGCATGCCGTCGCGCCGGTCCCACCCTGCACACTCGCTGCATTGTACATTGTAATCAGGAGGGCATTTTATTTTAAAAAGCTAATTACAAAAGAGCAGAAAATTCTGATCCGGCGAAATATTTGTGTTCTAAATGACATTATTACTCTTTATTAGAAGCATCTTCACAATACAGAGACGATGTGTTGAGAAGCATCACAGGAGTTCAATCAAAATGTATACTTTGACCAACAAGCAGTCGAACACAGCCTCCAGTGTTCTAAGGTGGGAAGCCAGTGAGGGATCATCAGAATCAGAATCAGAAACAGATTTATTGCCAAGAAGGATTTTACACCAACGAGGAATTTGTCTTGGTAGGGAAGGTGCATACATTTAAGACAATAAACAATGAACGAACAGTGACTATGATATATACAATATCAACAAACAGAGACATAAAGTGTGAGATGAGATAAATAAAGATAAATAAAGATGGAAGAGCTGTACATGAATGTGCAAAAGTTAAAGTGTACATGTTCTGCATTATTGGGATGCAAGCATTCCAGGGCGGTGGTGGGTTTTAGTGCAAGAGAGCAAGTGTCAGTGTCAATGGGGGTGGGGGTCCCGGGACTTTTTAAGGATCCCAACAGCAGAGGGGAAGAAGCGGTTCATGTGGTGGGAGGTTTTGGTCCTGATGGACCTCAGCCTCCTGCCAGAGGGGAGTGACAAAAAGTCTGTGATTGGGATGGGAGTGGTCGGCCACAATCCTACCTGCAGGCCTCAGAGCCCTGGAGCTGTGCAGGTACTGAAGGAATGGAAGGTTGCAGCCAATCCCCTCGTCAGCAGAGCGTATGATACGCTGCAGTCTGCTCTTATCCTTAGCAGGGGCAGCAGGGTACCAGATGGTGATAGTGGAGGTGAGGAT
Organism: Sparus aurata; assembly: GCF_900880675.1. NCBI lineage: Eukaryota > Metazoa > Chordata > Actinopteri > Spariformes > Sparidae > Sparus > Sparus aurata. The sequence goes on along the minus strand of NC_044193.1, from coordinate 23,234,209 downwards.
GGACTCAATGATGGCAGAGTGGAAGAGCACCATCATCGTCTTTTGCAGGTTGAACTTCTTCAGCTGCTGCAGGAAGAACATCCTCTGTTGAGCTTTTTTGGTGAGGGATCTGATGTTCAGCTCCCATTTTAGGTCCTGGGTGATGATGGTGCCCAGGAAGCGGCAGTACTCCACAGAGTCAGCTGGGGAGCCACACAGGATGACAGAGGCGGGTGGGGCTGGGTTCTTCCTGAAGTCCACGACTATCTCCACTGTCCAAATTAAAAAAGCAAAAATTTCAAACATGGTACGGGATTGGATCTTGGTCTTAGTCTAATCATATTTGATTATAATGCAAGGACTTTAAGGAAGTTAATCCATCTGATGCAGTTCTGGGCATAACAGACCACAGCTTTTCTCAGCTGGTTGCTTGGTAACCTCACAGTGATGACAAAAAGTCACTGCGCCTGACCAGGATGTCATCCAGCCTTTTAACCCACGTGAAGCACACGCAGCTTGATCTTTTTAGCAAATGGTCAGAGCCAGGCTATATTTTCTCCCAACTCTTTTTTCTCCCAGTCTTCATGCTAAGCTAAGCTAATAGGAGAGTTGCATCAATCGTCACATCAAACTGCAAGAAAGCAAAAAAACGCATCTTCCAGAGAGTCAAACCATTCTTTTATAAGTAGGAAAAGTATACCATGCTGTCTGACATAAAGCACACAGCATCTTCACCCATGTCCTTATTTTGTATTATATGAGTTCAAACAAACTGCAGTGCTCATTCAGAAATTATCACTGTCATGGTAGCTCAGCAAATACACACAAGGCACGCAATGGGCTCAACACGTTGCCCACATAAAGACAAGTAATGAACCCTCCATCACTCACTCACAGACACACACACACACACATACACACTGACCACAGGAAAGCCACCTAACATGCGCGCAGACACACTAACACAAACACAGACGCACGCACATAAACACAGTCAGACAGTGGCAGTAAACAGTTGACAGTTCACCCAGACACTCAGTCTGACTCAGCACTCTGGCCGAGGCGTCACTGTAATGCCGGGGACATGTATTAAACCTGCAGACGTGATGTTCTGTGTGTTTACACCGTCATTTTCGCACCAGCTGACAGAAGAGTACCATTTAAAATTAATTTGACCGGGATATTGTGGCCGGGGATAAGAGGTTAATGTTGCGGCTGAGTCACTGTGAATGCTCAAAGCCAGAAACTCCTCCGCTGATGGGGTTCCTCCGACCTTCTACCACGTACAGCTGTTATATAATCTGAGAGCAGAAATCAGTCTGTCGCAGGAGAAATATGTCAGAGCGCTGCTCCTTTGTCCTGTTGGGCAGAGGCGGTCAAAGGCATTCCTGGGTTACTGCGCGGTGCTGTGTCGTGTATCTAATGGTTGTCCACTGTATGCCGTCGTTCTGTGTGTTCAGTCACAGGCTCTCAGCCATTAACTTTATTAAAAGTTCAACGGATCGCCGGGACTCCTCGCTCTCAGGCGCAATCAAAACCGGGAGAGAAAGACAAACAGTAGCTCTGCTTCTCTCTACATTTTATGATGATGCAATGAAATAGCTGAAGATATGTGTCTAGATAGGCGTTGGTGCCAGATCACTGGGGACATGAGGGAGGTTGTTCTTTAGAATTAGCTGATTTTAGCCAGTGACACAAGTACAGTGGTAAAGATGCCTAGAAAGTCCAACTTTTTGATTCAAGGGATCATGAAGAAATCCTGCAATATCGAGCAAATTGTACTTTTATAACTTATAACGCAAGATGCTTGGCTAAAAAAACGGTATTGGAGACATGTGGAGAATTAAGAGAAGGACAGATAATGGCTGAAATGATGAATCGGTGGATCGGGTTAATCATTTCAAGAATAGAAAGCATAAAGAGAGAAAAGGGGGGAAAAAGACATCCACTGAAGAACAATGCAGCTTTATAAGACATGAAGGAGAAAGCTAAAGCTCAGGCCGCTCTGAGGTCACAGCATGCCTCTGCTCACTGTTTCAGCTAATGAGTCAGTGGCAGGTCAAAGGTCGGCCGGTGAACCCTTTACACACACGCACACACACACACACACACACACACACACACACACACACTGAGGAAATGTGATTGCTGGCATAATTCACCACCCTCGCCCTCCTCCTTCCTTTCTGATCTTTTCAAAGCCTCTCAGGCGTCTTTTCTCCTCTTACCTTTTCTTTTCCTCCTGCTCTCTCTCTCCCTTTGTCACATCAAAGAATTGACTTTGTCAAAAAATGCCACTCTGCTGACTCCCTCACCTTCCTCTGCCCTCTGACACACACACACAAAGACACACACACACACAAAGACACACACACACACCAAGCGCTAAAGCACAAAGGGAGTTAGACAGAGGATGAGGAGGGCTTGTTCCTTCACTGCCTGGGAATCAGGAGAAGAGAGAAGTATGTTTCATCAGTGGAACATGGAGCGAGCCAGTCAGGTGTGTGTTCGAGTGTGTGTACGTTCATTGTGTAGATGCATGTGTCAGCCCGAGGGTGGAGGAAAAGGTGAAGTGTGTGCGCCTTTGTTTAGACGGAAACAGAGGTCTCCTGTGTTTGTCAACAGCTTAATCGGCCTGTCGACTGGCTGAACACCTTCACATGTGAACACACACACTCACACTCACACACAAACACACACAGTGGCATGTATGTATTCACACACCAACAACTCCAACTATAACCCCCTGGTGGTTTTTCAAAGACTGAAAGGTCTTTGTTCTTAACCACTAAGGGTGTGTTTGTGTGTCAGTGTGTGCGTGTGTGCGTGTGTGCGTGTGCGTGTGTGTGTGTGTGTGTGTGTGTGTGTATTAGGTGTGTTGGGCTTAATGAGCCACAATTCCGCTTCTGTGACTGCTTTCACAACCCGGTCTGTCTGTCTGTCACCCTTGGGTGAGGCTGAAAGGCTGAAAAGACGGAAAAGGAAAGACATTTGATTAATTTGATCGGAGAAGAGATTAAAGGTGTGGACGACAGAAAAATTTAGTAACAGATCTTTATCGACAAGCATAGTCCAACTTTGAAAAATTCTCTGCAAAAAATCGAAAAGTATAAATATTAAAGGCGCAATATGCAAGTTTTTAAAGAAGCTATGAGACAAGGATTAGCAGTTTGTGAGTGGTAGCACGAGCTATACATGTACTTTAAAGCCATATGTTTGAAATCGTACTTTAATTATGTTCATTATATTGGAGCAAAGGAGCTTGTATTTTTAGTTATGGCGCGGTGGAAACAAAAAGGGCACATTTCACATCAGGATGAGTTACATAGTGCACCTTAAAGAAAGAATAAAATGCAGTATGACATGTTCGTCCAATGAGATAAAAACTGTTTTAGTATTTGGGACAAAATTGGAAGATTAAGACCAAAATAAAATACTGTGATGCGCATTTAAGCATAAATGTACTTGGGAAGATTTTTGTTTTTTTTTAAATCAAATCATGTGCAGACTTTGTACACAGGATGATTGGATCCCAGTCTGACAGTCAGATTCATGTCTTCATGAACCTTTTCTCCAGTGGGCCCCAGGGGTCCTACAGTGTTTGTAATTTGATCGACAGACAGATGTTGCGGCGGTCTGTCTGGGGGAAAGTAGAAAGGAGAGTGTGTATGAAGCAGTGTGTAAAGGCAGGGACATGACTGACACCGTGAAAAGAGCTCCGGCCCTGCGGCTAAAGGCTGCTGATAATCATGGAGATAATGATGGTGTTTGTGTTATCTTAACTTAAAGGGCTAGTTGTAAAAAAGGCCAATCTCCTCAAAGCCTGTTGTTAAGATCCGGACGATGGCGAAAGGTGGGGTGTGTGTACCATCCAGCCTGTTAGTGTACAGTCAGTCTTTTCTCCAGAGGTCTCCTGGGATCCAGTTTACTGTAACTTGAGTCTGAGATAGACAGATGTAGCTGTGGATCGATAACCGGCTGTCTGGATGAGAAAAAGAGGGAACAGAGAAGGATAAGAATCTTCAAAGTTGCTCATGTGAAGGAGGACGAGAAATAAGTGGTGGCTACATGCAACAGCCACCAGCTGGTTAGCTCAGCTTAGCATTAATAGTAGGAGCAGGGTCATTACCAAGCACGTTTAGCCGTTTTCTGTAATTCATTCAAAAACTGAAATGAGGTTTTCTCAGTTATCTTTTACTGTTTTCACAAACACTGTGATGCATGTTCGTAATGTCCATATCGTTTTCTGAAGCCCCTGGACCTTTGACTGTGTTGCATGCTCACGTGGTGGTTCATCTGATCATTTTCGGTCAGCATGTGTGTGTCCAGCCGGGACACAAAGGCTGTCACAACAGTGTGTTGGGAGGTGGAGCTGGGGACCGGACAGTGTTGTCACAAGCAGACGGGTTGAGAGGAGTTATGTGAGGAATGTACATCACTAAACCAAAAGAGAGACAGAGTCCAAGTTCTGGTCGATCTCGGATTAACCGTCTGTTTCTTATTGTCTTGTTTTCACACGTTTAGCTGAGCTGCAGCTAACTAAGGCCAATTTTTTTATCTTTTAGATCTGGTGACCTGAAGTATAGTTGACATTGTGCAATCACATGCTATACATGGTGGGCCCACCAATATCTTTAGTATATTTAAGTCAGTATAATTGAATCTGGCCATTTTAGACCAATAGATGTCTGTAGTTCCTGACAAGAATGTATCCCCAAAGATCCAAATCAATAAATACTGACCACCAACTGCTGCTCATACTCAGACTGTGTATCTGTGTTTGTCTTTCAGTCTGACTGTGTGAACTACGTGAAGATCGTGCACCACTATAACCGCACCCACCTGTACGCCTGTGGAACCGGAGCCTTCCACCCTACCTGTGCCTTTGTAGAGGTGGGACACAGGATGGAGGTGAGGAATAAAGGAAGCACAGACACACAAACTACTGAGATGCACTGTTCCTTGCTTAGTGCCTCCGAAGATCTCGTTACGCCTTCCTTTGTTTGTTCTGACCAGCTCAAACAAAAGGTTGTTGTGTTCGAATGCCTTAAATTGTGAGCATTAGTCCTCTGCCAACCTTTAACTGTTATGCAATAATCTAAAACAACTGCAGAAAAGAACCTCAAAACAAAATGTTGACATCTGATATCCAGCTGTTGCCCATGCTTGGAAACTTCGGCATAACAAAATTGACAGACGGCAAACCGGAGTCAAGAGTGATGCTGCAGAGAAGGTAAATTACGATAAAGTTTGCAGACATCCGTCATGGTGGGCCGAAATTGCTGGTTTCGAATTTGTTTTTAGTCCCTCACGCTGCCAAATTCCCCAAACTTGAAATCTCACCCGACAAATGACTGTACTGTATTGTTCTGAGAGTAGAAAACGAAGTGAATGTGTGTGATCACAGCTTACATCCAATGCCTGTCTTGTCTCTCCATCAGGACCATGTGTTCAGGATTGACCCCTCTAAGGTGGAGGACGGGAAGGGGAAGAGTCCGTATGACCCTCGACACAATGCTGCGTCCGTACTCGTCGGTGAGCTGATTAACCAAAACTTTTAATTCATCACAAACTCAGTGTGGCTTATACTGAAGTTTGATTAATACTGCCCCAGAGGTGTATTATTGGGATTAAACATTGTTTAGCATTTTCATGCCATCATTTTATCTGCTTTTGGTAGATGTTATAGCCCCAGTCATCACCGAAAGATCACGTAACCAATCGATGACTTATTGATCCCTTTTGTCTCCTAGGTGATGAGCTGTATGCGGGGGTGGCGACGGACTTAATGGGACGAGACTTCACCATCTTCAGGAGCCTGGGGAAACGGCCCTCCATCCGCACGGAGCAGCATGACTCACGCTGGCTCAACGGTCCGTGTGTGTGTTTGTGTGTCCGCTTCCATTACAGTTCTATCGTGTTCGGAAAGAAACTTGTTCGACAAATAAAAAGCTGACATTGTTCCTCTTTGCGTCTACCAGAACCAAAGTTTGTTGGCTCATTCTGGGTCCCGGAGAGTGAAAACCCCGATGACGACAAGGTGTTTTTCTTCTTCCGTGAGACGGCGGTGGAGGCCCAGGGCCTGGGAAAGTCAACCTACTCCCGCATCGGACAGCTGTGCAGGGTGAGACGTTGTTTCATCACTCGAATCTGCCCACTCAACCCGGATATTTTACAGATTCTGTTAGAAATTGAGCTCATATTCTGGTTAAAAAATTTCATTTGGTTTACAGGATATTGCATATAAACTTTGCTTAACGCCTCTCTACCGTTTTGTCTTGAATCAGAATGACATGGGCGGTCAGCGAAGTCTGGTGAACAAGTGGACGACATTCCTCAAGACCCGTCTGATCTGCTCGGTACCAGGAGCTGACGGCAGCGACACGTACTTCGACGAGCTGCGTAAGTCACTGTGTATACAGAAGGACAGATTCTGCACTAAATCAGCTCATTTATGCTGAATAAGATTATGTCGGGTGAAAGTGTGACATAACACGGCTAGTGTTTGAATTCAAGACCAGGCGTGATACTGAACAAAAAGTCATATGTATCTTTTTCAGATTGACAAAATCACCCTTTTGACCCCAACAGATGTCCTAATATCATGTAAACTCCTCAATTTAAACAATAAATCTCTAGGTTTCCGTTATATCCAACACCGGATGATCAGGTAATCTGATTTAATCTGATGTAAAAAAAAAAAAAAGCAAAACAAAGAGTTAAAAATTGGGGCAAATCTTCCAACCTCGTTGTGTCCGTTAGATTTTTTACCCAGAGCCACATTCTGTGGGTGCAAGGGGAGAGAAAGTTGAAGACAGCATAATGAATTAACCAGGATTTCTGACCTCAATTGTAGATTGTCATTCAGACCCACATTCCTGCAGACTTGGAGGAAGCATTATAGAGAGATTAATTGGTAAGAGATTCTGGCCGGATCTGAAGCCAGTGTGTGTTTTTTCTGTGGGTTCAGAGTAACTTGCAGGCTTGTCTCTGGTGAGTCCTTGTATGACAAAAGGCGATAATATGTTGTTATTCGACTCGAGCCAGAGGCCAGGCTGTGTAGGCGCGGATTGTGGGCAGAGGAAATGTATCATGATAAAGACGAGATAATTTCACTTTCAGACGCGAGGATTGTTCCACAAACGTCTCGTGCCAGTTCACCCTAGCATTGTGCTCATAGATATGTAAAGCGGAGAGATACAACTGCTCAAAACTGCTAAAAAGTAGGACTTCATACAATAAGAAATAATGTGGATGAGTCTAGAAAGAATCCATAGAAAGCTGTCTAAATTATGTAAGCTCCTCCGCAACAATTAGCCCAATTAACGGTCCAATTGAAATTTCACATGTAGAGAAACACACAGGATCAAACAAATCAAATGGTCGTGAGGCTGTAGAAAGCTATTATCATCTAACAGGTTATGAAATACTTGTTTACCTTAAAAAAACAAAAACAAAAAACAAAAAACAGCCAACCAGGTGCAGCAGTTTCAGCTCTCAAGATGTTTCTGATTGATCTCTCTGACCATATCTGTGGGCGAGAATATGATCCGTCTTATCTCCGGGCGCAATGAAAGGTAAACTTAGTGGAAGAATTTGTCCAAATCCTAACCCCTACCCGAGGCTAAATCTGTCCATCACATTCCCTCATCTGAACAATGAGTCCTGTTATCTTGACCAGGAGTTTTCTGACCATACCTGAGGCCACAGGACCTCCCTGTAAAATATATCTGTGTTGATCGGAACCTGTTGAAATCATTCCACTGAAATACCTTCCCCACTTTAGACACACAGTTTTCACTGTTGTATTTAATACCGCAATATGAATATAACATGCTGTTTGTGGCAGACCTCAAGCAGACCAGTGTGAAGCTGTAGTGCATTTTGCTCCGTGTCACGACCCTCGGTTATTAGTGAAATCTCTCTTTAAAGCAGTTAGACGCAGCCATAGGGCTTTGCTTATCTTTCTCTCAACCTTTGACCTCTGGACCACCAGCACCTGACCTGAGTGTGTGTGTGTGTGTGTCTCTCCGTCCTCAGGCGATGTATTCCTGCTGCAGACGAGGGACAGAAAGAACCCTCTGGTCTACACTGTCTTCTCTACTTCCAGGTCAGAGTCGATTTATGTTGTGTGTTCTGTGTGTGTGTGGTTGCAAAATGCAGAGAACAGAGAGAAAGACAAAGTGTGTGTGCGTGTGTATGTGTGTGTGTGTGTGTGTGTGTGAGAATGTGTGTGTCTGTCTGTTTTGATGTTTCTAACCAAGCTCCCCCTGTCCCCCAGCAGCAGTGTATTTAAAGGCTCAGCTGTGTGTCTCTACTCCATGAATGACATCCGGAGGGCCTTCCTGGGACCCTTCGCTCACAAAGAGGGGCCCAACTACCAGTGGGTCCCCTTCCAGGGAAAAGTGCCCTATCCCCGCCCAGGAATGGTATGTCAATAGCAGTCAACTCCCATCCAAAATGTAGTGTCAGCCCCTTTGAGAAGTACAGAATAACGGTACAAACCTGAAGTACCTGTAACTTTCTTGTTTATTTTCAGTTTCAGTTTTGACATACTGACATCTATGTATTATGTGGCAGAGATATCTACTGAAATCAGCATGCTCACCAGCTAGCCCCAGCTCTTCACGGTCAGACGCTCCTGTGCTAGCTGTGTAAACACCAACACACCCCCCTGTGCTCCAGGCTCCCAGTCTGGACTGCTAGTTGCACAGCTAACTGAGCTAACTAGCTAGGGAGAGCTACAGTTAGCAGCAGTTAGAGGTTATTTGAGTAACATATTTCCCCTGTATTTGTTTTGAGCATGAATTTGACACTCTAATTCTTACATACTAGTACGCATTGCACTTTTAATAAACAGTTTATAAAGCATTTCATTGTTTGTTTACATTCAGATAACTAAAGTTTGATTAACTATGAATTAAAACATTTATTTAAAACATGTTTATTATAGTCTTGATAAAATAGTGTACCCACTCATCATCAGTCTACACTTACAGTATGATGGCTATAGTCACTAACTGCTTTCTAAATTCAGATTTCATATACAAAACATAATCATCTTAAAACGATACACTGCTATAGATAACATTCACAGACAATATACACAGCAGTTAGAATTATCTCTAATTAATTCTTAGAATTAACAGCATATCACCGAAGCAGCTTACTGCTGCCATCTGTTTTCTGTTTATGACTGTAGCTACTTTTTGCTTGTTAGCTCACTTAGCTTTGCAGTTAGATTGAGTGTAGGTGTTGACAGCTCAGCACAGGACCTTTGCACCGCTGGGAGAAAGAGTTTTTCAGAGCTGGGGCTAGCTGATTAGCATGCTAACTTCAGTAGAAATCTCTGCAACGGAGACGACATAGACGTCTTTGACATAACATGTCATTAATGTTTTACTAATACAATTAGTACAATTCTTAGATATTGCACCTTTAAACCAGCAGTCTGAATGGAGCCATTCTGCCTAATGACTACTTTTACTGAAGAACATTTTATTTGTCTGTACTCTGCGCAATGCATAATGCATAACCTTTGCTCAAATCAAATTATTAATGCAACATCTTTACTGGTAATGGAGTACTTTTCCATATAAGTACTGTAGCATACCGCAGTGTCCGTCATGAGAACGGATTTGAAAACTTTTGGTCTTTAATAATTCTAATTGGGGCGCAGGACTGTAACATCAAAGTCCGATCAATATGAATACATCAATCTGGTATAATATTCCTTATCATACCCTTGCAGTGCTCATTATTAGACATCATTTCATCCGAAAGCTCTCCGCAATCCTCCCAATCAATATGTGCTTACTGTATTAGAGCTCTTACATTCTTCTCAGCACACAAGTGTAGCGTCAGCAGGATTTGTTATGCAGAGCTTCACAGCAGAACAATCTCCATTGTGTTATTGCAGAATAGTAATTGTATTTGGCCTACAGTAAACCCTCTCTCACGCCACCATCACCTCACCGGGTTGTAAAAAGTAGCGGAACGAATCGAATTAAAAAGGGAACGATCACACTCATAAGTGAATTAGGCAAAACTGCTCAGACAGCAGATTAAGTGTTTGAAATGTCTAAACCGGATCAAAAGGTTTCCACTTAATGAGCAAACTATATCTACTGTACAAGCCATAAAAAAGGATTAAAACTGCTTTATGCTGCAGCATATTTTTAGGAAATTTAGTATCCTGAATACAAGTCCAAGACTGGAATTTTAATGAGAAAAAAGAGGAAGAAAATCTCTCACGTCCCTGTGACCCCACCACACCATACTCTCCTCCCTGTGGCCCGTTTGGACCAACGAGTCAGACATTTTATACATCCAGAGCAAACGCAAAACAAACGTCCTTATCAGATATAGTGTGAGTCATGATTTAATGTTCAGTCCAAATGAGGCAAAGAGTCTCTGAGAACATGCAGTCCGCCCTGTTCTGCAGAGCTGCCTGAATTATTTAAACACTTTTGCTCGTAGCTTAATTCTTAGCTTTACACTGTAACAATACACTCTACCACCAGAATGAGTTTGAAGCAACATAAATAATGTTGTTTTAAATTCAGTTAATTGTTTACCGAAGTCAAGACCGTATGCTGCAATGTGAATTAAACTGTTCTTCATTGCCCTCCATCAGTGTCCCAGCAAGACGTTCGGCAGTTTTGAGTCCACGAAGGGTTTCCCAGACGACGTGATCCAGTTTGCACGTCACCACCCTCTGATGTACAACCCGGTGTACCCTATGAGCCGCCGGCCGGTCTTCGTCAGAACTAACGTGGACTACAGCTTCACACAGATCGCCGTGGACAGAGTCAGCGCTGCCGACGGACAGTATGATGTCATGTTTATCGGCACAGGTGAATGACCTATTTTCAGTTCGAACTCTGAACCTTATATTCAGTCAAGATAGTGATGACATTATGCATGAAAACTGACATGGTGGACTGCATCTCTTATTTCAGACAAAGGGACAGTACTCAAGGTGATCAATGTTCCCAAGGAGAGCTGGAACAACATGGAAGAACTTCTGCTGGAGGAGCTGGAAGTCTTCAAAGTAAGAAAACTACGATTGAACTACTTATTTAAAAAAGCTAGTATTTTTCACATGTAACATTGTAATTTGTTTGTAATTGTTTGTAATTGTAATTTAGATGAGCTGGCGACTCATTCAGGGTGAACCCTGGCCTACGCCCATAGAATGAAACTGGATTTGGCCCCAGTAAGCCCCGCAACCCCTTAGGGGGGAAAAGCGGCAACATCCCGCAACCCTCACGGATAAGCGGAAAAGAAAACGGAACGGAACGGAACATTGTAATTTATTTTCTGTATCTTCCCTTCTCTTTAGGACGCCTCATCTATCATCGACATGCAGATCTCCTCAAAACGGGTATGTTTGTTAAATCCCTTTTTAGGAGAATATGAATCTTTGCATCAAAAAGGTGTTCTCATTAGTTGAGCCTGTTTTTGAGCATTTTACTATCACTGTGCATTGACAATGTCAACAATGCAACATCACATAATTTGCTTAAACTGTCCCAGACACAGAGAGCTGGATGGTCAGATTGAAGAAACAATTGATTTTAACTCCCGCCTCTTTTAAAACTTGTCCCTCCACTCCGTGTCCCCGCAGCAACAGCTGTATCTTGGCTCAGGCACAGGCATCGCCCAGGTCCCCCTTCACCGCTGCAGTGTGTATGGGAAGGCCTGTGCTGAGTGCTGTCTGGCCAGAGACCCGTACTGTGCCTGGGATGGAACATCGTGCACTCGCTACCTGCCAAACACCAAGAGGTCTGTATGACACAAACACTGACGACACACGCCAGATTATGATTCATTACACTGTGTATTGAGTGTATTTAAATACTTTCCTCATGTAAATTCTAATAAATCCTTTTAAATGAAATTTCACAGACGTTTCCGTCGCCAGGATGTGAGGAACGGAGATCCCAACACTCTGTGCTCCGGAGGTATTATTCCTAAACTATTGTTTTGTCTTGATGTGAGTGGTAGTTGTGATCAGTTCTGTTTGCTGCTGCAGAGGTATATTCAGCAAAAAAAGAACAAAGCCTTACTCTGATCCTGCGTTTGACTCACAGAGACTCTCAGCATCTGACATGTCACTGTCCCTTTGCCAAAAAGTGCGAAATCCTTCACCCCTGGTGACCTCCGTGAACACAGACCACAATGGCAGCATTCTGCTGCTATCTTTCTGCCACATAACTGAATCAAGCTAATCGCTCAAACTGAAGGAACTACCGAGTAATACGATTACATCATGTGGCATGCAAGCCCGGTTGTGTAAAACTAATGAAGGTCAGAGTAATTGTCTCTGATGACTTTGGCCCAAAGCAGTTTGGCAGTTTATACAATGAGTTGTGTGGTGCTGGTGCCTAGAAAAGAACTTGTTCTTTTTTGACCCAAGCAGGGCTTAATGTTTGTTATATTTTGAAAAATCTTATATTTGCATTTAAGATGAAGGTTTATGAATGACAAAGGATCAGTGTCTATACCTCATCACTCATACTGGCAACATACATGACTAAGCAAAGCCTGAAACATAAGAGTCCTTGTTTAGTGTTAAGCATCAAACATGAGTACTGACATATATTCACCAGTATTCGACAGGATGCTGTCATTATGTGTGGTCATAGCAGCAGTCACACAGAGGCTCTCATCAGTGAGTGTTGACTCTTTGTGTGAGTTATTAATTTTTCTTGTGAGCAACCTTACATTGGCATCACAAGACTGAAAAAAGATCCAATAACTATGCTTAAATATAATCTTCATGAATCAGCAAAACACTTTCAAAGTACGTTTTATTTCTTCACCAAACATTGTCAGCTCAGATTGTTTCAGTCCCATGCTATCCCTTCTTTTCCCCAGTGTCCCTTCTCTTGTTCTTGTCCCTTTCTTTAAGCTCTTTTCTCTCCTGACTGGTTCTGCATTATTCTTTCCTTTCTTTCCTTTTTGCCCGTTCCATTCTTGCATTATTCCTGTCCTGGATTGTTATTAGTGAGCGAATGTTCCCGGTTGTACTAGACCCATAATGTCCTTGTCTCTGCTGCCCCCTGTAGACCACCATAAGTACCGCGTCGCGGAGAGGAAGCTGTATGGAGTCGAGGCAAGCAGCACATTTTTGGAATGTATCCCCAAATCCCTTCAGGCCAGAGTCACTTGGACCTTCCAGAAACATCCACAGAACCCACGGGAAGAGGTGAGAGGGACGGTGGAGAGAGGAATTTACTTAATCACTATCTTAATACCAGTAGTTTTTTGGGTTATTTTGTGTTATTACAGTAGCAGTAATGTACTCATACTCTAGTAAAGCCTTTCAATACTCTTTCCACCACTGTTGGTTAGAAGTATTTATAATTGGTCATTCTATGCTTCAAGTAAAGTGAAGAAAATAAGAATATGACTCCAATGTAATCCATTATACAAATATGTATAGTTCATTGTTGATATACATAGAGTTATTATAAAGTGTTATGAATATTCAGTGCTTATGATTATATGGTACTGTAGGCACATGATAACACATGTTCATAACGGGTTTCATAGAAGGTATAACCAACATTTATTATGACCCTCAATCATATATTAGTAATGAAAATGTAAACCTTATTCAGATTTAATCATTTTTCCCAGCTGATACTGAACCACCTAAACAAGGTCATTGGCACTGAAAGACACTGCACCACAACACTGGCATTATATAATCATTACCAAGAAGTCGAAGTTAAAAAGAAAAGCAAGGATCTTAAAGCTGTAGGGTAAAATTAAGATTAACAAACATCCACATACAGTGAACTGACTGCGACTGCTGTACAGTGCAAGCTCTCGAAAAAAATGTGGATTTACACGGTTGCTGTTCAATCAATTGGTAAGAATCAGAAATACCTGTGCAAGCGTACATTGAACTTCACTCGATGATATTGGTGCACATGTACTATCAGACTAAATGGCAGCAGTACACATTGTTAAGCTCCAACATTTAAATGAAACTTATTTCTGTTTCCAGGTGCGTCTAGATGACCGCATTCTCCAGACGGACAGAGGCCTTCTGATTCGCCGTGTCCTTAAGAGAGACATCGGTGTCTACCAGTGCCACGCCATGGAACACGGCTTCACCCAAACATTACTAGGCATCACCTTGGAAGTCGTACCTTCAACTTCCTCCTCAGTCTCCAATCTCCCCTCCGACGCCCCTGTCCGATTAGAACCCCGCAGCGGAGGTGGGCCCCCAATGACCAATCAAAAGCTTTGGTATCGGGACTTCATGCAGCTTGTGGACCACCCTAACCTGAGCACTGTCGACCAGATTTGTGAGCAAGTTTGGGCGCGGAAGAACGCCGGCATCGACCAAGCAGATAAGAGCTTTCCTGCTCCTGGGAAGGACGTCCCGCCTCTGGGCCCCGCCGTCCGCCCAGCTAACAAGAAGTGGAAGCATCTTCAGGAGATAAGGAAGGGGAGAAACCGCCGGACCCACGACGGGAAACCGAACCCTCGGGCGCCACGCAGCGCAGGGGAGTAACAGCCCGGAGAACGAGATGGAGGGAGAAAAGAACTGATACAAGGAGCAAAGGAGGAGAATGGTGGAAAGAGACTGAGAGACCATGAACTCCTGGAGGTGTTCACACATACAGATACACACATGCAGACACACACACAGCACCTCCTCTATTGTGTATATTTATCTATGGATGCCCCCACTATACGGTACCCCTGATCCTCGAGTCCTCGTCCCACTGGCCAGCCCCTGCATGTGCTGCCTTACTGCCCAAATTGATTCTGCACGATCCCTTTACACTGTTCCACTAGCGTAGTCGAGTGTAAAAGCAGGTATGTGGGGATGAATCCACTTTTATCTGTGCGCAATAAACCTCCACTCACCTGTCGTTCTCTTTGCCACTGACTGTATATGGAAGCATCACCATATCTTCTGTTGGGTAATAAAGTTCGCCTACGACATGCCAGCTTACCTGTGGATAGTTGCTCACATTATGAACGCCCACTCTCTGGACACTCTGAAGAAAAAAACAGCCCCGAGTTTTGGTTGAACTCTCCCCCACAACTTGTTTCACCTGAAGATTTCATACCATAATGGGAGCAAATGGAGAAACGTGACAACTGGAGTAAACTGGAAAGTAATGGTCTCCAACTGGAACTATTTATGTGCATTTGCACAGGCATGCAGACAAACATTTTATTTTCAGACATTCATTCATGAACAGATGAAGTGATCAACTTCCTGTGGTGCTCTTGTTGCACATAAGTCTAGTCACCTCACTTCTCACGCGGTTTTGTGTGCATCTGACATAATGCAGTCACAGAAGAGGTAGAGGTGCGTGGGGCAGCCTGTGGAACAGATCAGCATGTTGCAGAACTGGTTATATTATATAGTAGGTTTCTTAGCCGTTTTCCTTAGGCACATTGAGGCATGTTGCAGCAAAATAAATCACACAACACAAACTCAGCCATGGTTGAAGAGCAGTCGTATCTGGCCAGATGTGATTATGTTGCGTTACCGGTCCACAACCACTAGAGAACGAGGGGTGGAAAAACTACTGGCATTCCATGATGTGATAGAAAGATGAGTTGTTTACAGTACACAGGCAAAGCTGGAGCATGAAGACGTCAATCTCTAAAAGCAGAAAAGATCTGGATAGAAACACGTTTTAGGTTTTATGTGGCTCAGAAATATTAGAATAAGAATTGGAAGTGCGTAGGAAAACAGTTTTGACACAATCCAAAGCCTCACTCTAAAATGAGCTATTTATTGGTTTTAGTTTTGGCTGTGTTCAGTGTTTTGTGCATTAACATTAAAGGAGACATATTATGCTCATTTCAGGTACTACTAGAGTAGATGCAGGCTTTATACATTCTTTAATGCTCAGAAAACACTTGAGTTTTCTCGTACTGCTGCACTGTCTGAAACACTCCGTTTTAGTCCTTGTCTCTTTAAGGCCCTTCTCCTCAACACCCAGTCTGCTCTGATTGGTTAGCTCAGACACACCTGGGCCAGCACCACTTACCATGTTTACCACTTCCAGTTAGCTTAACTTCTATCATGAATATATGCATAAATCATGCAAATGTGCATCGTGGTGATATAACGATGTCACAAAATCTTGGGATTAAAGGCGGAACTACTGACGAGGCATTTCAGGCACATCAAGAGCAGTGTTTTCTGGATGAGGGATGAGCTTCCATGGACTTTTACATGCTCACGAACCGATATAAAACAAAGTAAAGGAAAAAAAAAAGCATGATATGTCTCCTTTAAAGTGAAGTTACAAACATGGTGGTTTGCGTGGGAAGCGTTAACACGATGAAAAGGTAGAGAAAAGACTCTAGAATGACAACCCATGCTTCTGGGTGACAGTACAGTATACATATATCTATATATTAGCATGATATTTATGAGTTTAATGATTTTTTTTTTATTCTAAGCGGTACTTCTACTCCTTGCTCTTTTACACTGTTCTTGCATATGTTGTTTGCGATAAATAGATATATGCAAATAATATGAGATGAGCGAGTCAACTCGTTCAGCACAGTAAAATGCACAGAAGGCTGCTTTTCTGCGCCGCCCACGATGCATTTCACTGTCTGCAAAAAAAAAAAAAAAAACATACAAGAAAAACTTCCATCTGACTTCATGCACTGTTGGAACCACTCCTCCACATAGTGTAACAGTCATTGATATTATTGACTTTTGCTGCTTAACGATGTCATCTCTTCCTAACGGATGATTAGTACGATAAGGTCTTCCTTCTCTATGTCTATAGTCTGATCTCTCTCTGTGTACTCGTTGTAAAGAAGCCTTGTTTGTTGTCTGTGCTAACATGGTATGTGTAGCCTGCCCCCTAGTGTCTATTGTGTGTACAGAGCCTACCTGTCGTACGATGCTTCATTATATCATAGTCTATCCACATGAAAGAAAGCAACAGGCCTTGTGAGATAAAACATGCAGTTATGTTTTGCGGTCATGGAATTTCAGTATGATTTTTATGATGAATAAATGGTCTTATTTGTGTTGCTGCCACACATTTTTCCCACAAGTATCATGGTTTTTAAAGATCGATATACTGAAATTGGCTGAATAGGCTTTAGAGCGTTCAGTAATTCAAAGGAAGCCTGATAACAGGAGGCAGCACAAACTAGATCCGTGAGTGGATTTTAGATGTATTGAATCAATGTCGTTGTTATTTATATACCTTCTTTCTAGAGATGTAATTAACTCTTTAAACCGAACTGAACTGAACTGACTGACTCCTAAGAAGAAGGGACACTCTGCATTTTGACACCACATCCAGGATTGAAAGCGAAACCGATGATTTTGTAAAGATGCGTTTGAACCACAGAACCAACTGAGTTCAATCACTAAGTGGAGATTTCATGTGTTTGTCTTGTACTCATTTTTCTTCGATATTTACATTGGTAGTGATGTCAAACGTGCCCGAGTCTCCCTTTACAAGCCAGCAGTTGTTTTGTGCTCTTTTGAAATTGCATGACCAATGTTCGTGGCTAACGCGTTTGACAATGGTGCGGTGGCGAGAAAGAGCGAGAGAAAGAAAGCACAATGTTGAATATTATTATTATTCCTATGTATTTATGTGCAAAGATAAGCTGATATGTTGTGGTGGATTTTTATTTTTCTTATAAATGTAGATTGACATCTGTATTGTTCATGTTCTGCTGAAAAAGGACTCATCCTCAACATTTTCTTTTGGACATTACAGCCAATGGGACACAGTGTCCAGTTAGAGTCTTTGTTGTTCACACAGCCCTCCAATCAACACCCCTGTTGTATCCCATGCCATGTGACGCACCCCATGTACGATAGCTCACAAGGAGAGGCTTGTGTATGTGTGTGTGTGTGTGTGTGTGTGCGTGCGTAAGTGAGAGAGAGGGAGAGAGAGAAATGTGTGCTTGTGGTTTGTTTGTGTGTGTGTGTGTGTGTGTGTATGAGTTTTGGGGGAAAGCAGAGCTCTGTATATAATGGCAAAGAAACAGTGGTGTGTCGGTCTGTAGGTTAAAGTTCAAAGGTGGAAGGCCAAAGTTAACATGGTGCACTGTAATACTCCCAGAGGTCTTTGTGAAATGTCATGTCAGATTGTTTTTGATTAACACAATAAAAATATGCAGTTACTTAAACGTGAACGTCCTCTTCTGTAACATGAAAGATTCAAGTACCTTAGTATGTTTCAAAGGCATCAGCCACAAATGATGCATTTGTTTTTAAAGACTTCCATATTTACGAAATACAAGTATAAGAGTGAAAAGAAAGACTGAAATAGAAATAATAACTACCGAATATAAGCAGTATGAAATACACAATGGAAATACAACAAAAAATTGGCCAAAGGAGGATGAAAGGGGACTTATGCAATATGCAACTTTCATGTCACATTTTGTTTTGATGGTCTTGTGTCGGACTTCTCTTGTTCTCATAACTCAGAAATACAAGCCCGTTTGGCTCCGGTGTTTACAAATACAAATGTAAAACACATGACTATAAAGCACATCTAAAATGTTAAGCTTAACAACTTTGTAAGTTTAGGCCTGCAAGAAAGTTGCATAGTGCACCTTTTAAGGTTCTATCTGTAAGAAAAGTTGATTTTTGAGGACCACTGCTAACTCATCAAAGAATGACGGTCCGGGACTGTAGGACCAGTCAGCTGCCATCCCGAAGTGTAATTAGGTGACGAATAAAGAATGAGACTCAAAAATCAACTTTTCTAACAAATAGCACCTATTAATATTCGTCTTCTTCTTGTTATTATTATCAATATTATTATTATTATTATCATTATCAAGTCATTTATCTGACTCATGACAGCCCAGTGTTTTTAAAGGATATAACTGTCTTGACAATATGAGGATGTGATACATTTCAGTTTTAAAAATTGTCATATCTGTCACTGTAAGGTGACCAAAATGGTGTGACAGGGATTGATTCTTTTCATTTAGTTTAGTTGATTTATAATTGTAATCTACTTTAACCCAGATCTGGATTCTGAATGATGTAGTCTGTACTTTAACCACGTGGTGGCAGTCATGCTCTAGTGTCAGGTCAAAAAATACATGAGAAATCCCAATGAAGTACTTATTTTGATTACCCTTTGCTCATTCCTCAATATTATTACTGCAGTGCTGACAGTCCATCTGAAGCTACTTAAAGCAGAGTAAGAAACCTCTACAGACATACCTGCAGCAAGCTGCTTATGTCTCTTATCTTCTCCTGCTACCACAGAGGGCAAAGACTCACCTTTTACCATCTCTGGAGGCAAACATCTGCTCAGGTAGGTATAGGGGGAGGTAGACAGGTTCAAAACTCTAGAACAACCAAAGCAAATTCATGTCATACTTTGAACACATACGAGATTAGTTATCTTTCAAAGTCTTAATCTTGTCCGGTACTTCAATTTAAGTTTAACAAGTGTTACGATGAGGGATGTTTTGATCTTTTGTCTCTGTTTAATTTGTTTTTTGGACATTTAACAAGTCTGTTCTATGCTGTTTATTTCACAATCAAATCAGATCAAATCAAATCAAATCAATGGTGATTTAATATGAAAAACTGCTATTGTTGGTGAATAGGGGCCAAAAGGGAAGGAAGCACGAAGCAGACTATTCACTGATACTTACAGCTGTGTTTCCATGTAATGTGATGAAAATCACACAATCATGTCAAATGAAAATGTAATTAACACTAACCCTGTGTTTGGTTTGGCCAGCATTTTCCACTGGATCATTTGAAAGACAGTGTTAATCTGCAAAACAAAAAGGTAAATTAAAATTGTTTCTCTTGTCCTTTCCAGACTTTCCTGCCTGGAGCGCTCACATTCTTACTGAGTTGGGTTGTAAGAATGAAACCACTGTAGCATTACTATAATACACAAAACATAAAAAAAGAAGACAGACAAGAAATGCAAAAACCTCAATGAAACAAAATGCCATGTACAGTCTAGCTATACATCCACCCCTTTCTCTGTCTCTCTCTCTCACCCGACCCCCTCAGTCTGTATATCAGTGTCTCCATCTTTGACATTAAGACCCACATTCTTCATACTTATATCATCATGACCTGCCTGTCAGCGCTGAGAACACACATCCACACAGGAACATACAACGCGAAATACACACACAAACACACAAAATAAGTGAGGCCACTTGCATTCCTTTACACATGAAAAACATTCACATATGTTTAAGTAGTCAGTGACGCTCACACGCACGCACACACACACACACACACACACACACACACACACACACACACACACACCAATGAAGCATGTGGTCACCAGTCATACACACAAAATTAAATTGGGCACATATTACTCAAACTGGCAACCCATTTGTTCCCCAGTGTTTTCAATGGCCCTCAGTTTTCTCAATACCTAAATGTGTGTGTTTGTGTGTGTTTAAATGGGTCTGCAATGGTCCGTGGGGTCCCAAATTGAGGACTCATTTCGGTATGCTGATTTTACTGGGTAACACTTGCCATTCTTTGTGTCTGTGTGTGTGCGTGTGTGTGTTTCTGTTCTTCTATCTTTGTGAGGACAGTGTTTGTCATCTACTGTGGACACTTACAAAATGCATCTTGGCCTCATCTTGGAACAGTCAATTCTGTTTTCAGAATTCTCTCTATCTCTCTCCTGTGAGTAAAGTGAACATATTTCCATATATAGTTCAACGTATCATAACAGGGTGAATGGGACCTTGGCACACAGTGGCTTCTATATGAAATATGATATCACTGAGACCCTCACACACACACACACACACACACACACACACACACACACACACACACACACAGACAGACTCACACACACACTCACCTAATGCCATCTCTATACACTAGTTTGTTTACATTCAATTTGTCGCAGTAGAAATGGATAAAGAGAAGGCTTTTCCCATGCCATTCAATACAACGTGAAACATAGACATATATGGCAAAATCTAATCTAATACTTCTCAGTGAGCTCATAACAGACCAATGCCATTCTGACCTCAAGTATATATATATATCGACACAGTTATAAGATGCAGCTTTTGTTCCTGTTGGCCAAGTGCCCTGGATCTGGTTTGGCATATCATACACATAGCCTCATGCAATAAAAACATATTTTACACCAGTAGTGGTAAACCTTCAGTATTCAGCATAGTCGAAATTTCAGGTCTCCTTCAGCTTGAAAGAATTAGGTTTGCCCTGAGCAATACATTTTAAGAATACAGCAAATGTATGCCCCCTTTTATTACTTTTCTGGAAGAAGTCCAAAACAACTGTAATGAAAACTAAAACCAATCTAAATTTAAAAGAGGAAAAGTCAAGAGTGGCTAACTGGACAGAATTAAGTTTTTTTCTGTTTTGAAATACCATTTTTTTGTGGGATTTTTATGTTGTTTAGTTTTAAATTGACTCTATTTACTGTTTCAAACATTGAACACCAACAGCGGTTTGATGTAAATGTATATGAAAAAGGTTAGGATTTTTGGTTCAGATGTGTTCACAGAAATAAGTAATTAAAGTGGCCCTGTGGAGTTTTCTTGTAAACAAAATGTCTGTATATAGTCAGCATTACTTACCAAGATGTTGCATTGGGGTCAAATGGGTTGAATGCATTTTCGTCCTCATAACAAATTTGTAGTGCCATTATTACAAAACACTGTTTACATTCATGCTTACTTCATTACTGCCTTTACAGCACAGCACTCTGCATGCTTTTGTGTGTTATACCTTGTGGGTGTGTATGACACAAACAGAACATGAATCCACTCATAGAAATTTATGTAAGTCAATTTTGATTTCCTTTTAGCAGCTGCTGTAAAAATAATAAAAAAAAATCTTTACAAAATAGGCTTCTTGAGCAGACTCCGGTCCCAGCTATTGTCATCCTGTGTCTGCTTGGATGCATCGTTTGACTTCTGCATCATCCAGGATGCAGCAGCCCAGCTGGTCTTCAACTTACCCCAATTCTCCCACACTGCACTGCTCCTCCCACACTTCACACTGGCTATTATGGTCCCGCCCATCTTGTTCCCAGAGCATCACATAGCAATGTTTTATCACATCCCAGACACTAAAGGGTACCTTCTGCATTGGTAATGAAATGCATCAGACTTTCAACTCTAATTTAGCCCCATCTGTTGCAATATGAGCCGATCAGAGAAACTTCTTCAGCCGGTGTAGTATACACACACAGTAACCTCATCCAGGAAACTGGGGTTTGTGTCCTGTGTGAAACCTGATCCTTTTCTAAACCTAACCAAGAATCTTTTTTTGCCTGAACCTAACCAAACTGCCGTGATAGAAAGGCTTTCTTGCAGGAAGGATTTAAGCACCGCACACAGATGCGACGGGTACTTTGTGCATCTGTATGAGACACCGAGGGGTGTGACAAAGTGGCATCAGTATTTGGCGACCTAGCATTGGAACATGATATGGTGGCTAATCGAATCTGATTCAAGCTACTGGTCCTTCCCTATCATGCTGTGAAAGGCTCAGGTCCATCCTATATCCAGGACACCCTACATCACAGCCTGATGACTACTGTTACTGGCTTGATTCCTACTCTTTACTACGAGGGGGGCCAAGCTACCACCAAACAATATTGTGACTGTTTGCTGTTCTGGCTGCACATTGGTAAAGCGAGCTCTCCATTTACATCTGGACAGCAGAAACTCTGCACATCATCTATCATGGACCAAAAGCTCATCAGTTTAAACTGCACCCACTATCAAAAACAAAACAAAACAAACATTCTTTCTTTCTTGTTGTTTATAAATGCAGCACTTGAAGCAGTCCAGCAAATTTGATAAAGCTGATGTACTTGTATGATCCTTGTAACTCTTGGGTTGTCTCCATATGTTGAGTGCACTTATTGCTAAATAAATGTAATTTAATTCAAGGAAAAATCATTTTTGGAACGCCTTGAATTGGCCACAGTTCCTACACTTTGTCATCATGTAGTCTAACAAGATATAGAATCTTATATCTCTACACCAAAACCCCTGACAACCCTAAAAGTTTAAGATATTACATCATGATATTTATGTAACTTTTCATACAAAGTCCAGCATCCCTCAATGTGGAGAGTCTGCAGTAAAAAGCTTTAAAGCTTTTGAAGACAAAATAATCTCTCCAATGAAGGTTTTTTTCAAATCAGATTATTGTGGCATGACAGATGATGTGCAAAGAGACGGAAGCAAAATGAAGGGATAATATCCAACAGAGATTCTGATTTTGTTTTCAGTCCCTAAAACATCCTGACCATACATCACCCACTGATTGAATCATATGAGAGCATGTTTAGAGTCTAAGCTACAGGGAGGCTTCAATTGCATCTGCTGGATGAATAAACACTATTCTTTCACGACATGCAGGACTGTTTATGTGGGAGTTTTAATGAGGAACAGGGGAATGTGTACTCCGGTGATTACATCAATGCCTTGTAAAATAAACACATTGTATGGTTAACGTAAAGCAGTTTAATGAACCGTTAGAATACCAAATGGCTACCATGACACTGACGCTATTGCTAACTCACTGAGATGAAGTGTATGTAGATCATTCAGAATAAACAGAGGGATTATATTCTTCCAGCCGACTCCTTGCGTTACATGTCGGAGAAATAAAGTCTCATTAAAGCTGCCGTCATTCAAGTGGCTTGAACAGCTACACAACTAGACATGCCTCTTTCTATGACTCCTTGGGCATTTTGGAGCCTGAACCAAAAGAATACACAAATATATGAATAAACATGCAGGACACAGTTGAAATAAACCACCTAAAATTTGATATTAGTTGGTGTTTTGAAAAATACGTAATCACATCATCTTTTGATTTGTTGTACAATTAAAAAAAGGGGCAAAAACATGCAGTTATTGTTAAAAAATATTAATTCACCCCACTTATTTAAGAAAGGAGACACAAAATTCTTATATGTACTGCATGTAAAGGTTTATCTGCATTAACTGATATAACAGGTGAATGTTCAGCATATCCTCAAATCAAAATGACTGAACCAGTTATTTGCCAGTGAATCCCTAAAACAACATATACGACTGGTTCGCATTTGATATGACGTATGACAGGCAAACCTATGGACTTATGCCATCACCTATATGTTATGAAATGTAGTTTGGTGAGGTTTAGGCCTTTAAACTACTTAATTAGGTTAAGAAAATGATGAGATGATTTAAAATAAGTTTGCTAAGTTAAAAGGAGGAATTTGTATGATATGGCAAGGGGATAATTTATTTTTTTAAATTATTTTTTAAAAAGACATTATCAACAGAGTATGAGGAAACAACATTTTTAATGTCACGCTGTTAGCGTAATAAATGAAATAAACTCAAAATTTCAAGAAATTCAATATTTTTACTTATTTTCCTTTCTAGACAGAAAAATACAATCATCCAACTTCTGAATTCAAGTTCCTGCTTTGCTCCTGTCATAATTATTACAACCTCTGGAGGTTGCTGCCTAACAATAATCATAAAATTAGGTCATGATAAGCTGCTTGCACAGATAACCAAAATGTCTTTCTGGTCAGGACCTGGTATCATATGAAAAGTTCCTAATTTACATGATCTTTTTACAAAATGCACAATTGTTTTTTAATCAAGATCAATCCCATCTTTCCTTTCTTTTACCAACCTATACAATGTGCAAACAAACTCTCTCTGACACACACACACACACACACACACGCACACACACACACACACACAGGAGCTACCAGGCAGTGAAACAGACTGACAGGTCTAATGATTAATGAACCTAATTAACAGTAATTACCTTGGTGATTAGCCATAGCAAGTGAGAGAGCCTGTTGACACAAAGGATACAGGGCTCCCACTAACTAACCATAGTCTCACACACACACACACACACACACACACACTACAGAGACTTTGGACCATTGCTTGATTTGCAGTGATGGAGGTCTACCACCTTGACAACCCAAACACTCCCCCCAGCAAATTGTTTTTATAGAGCAGAAATAGCTCAGACACAAGTATGGAAAGAAAAAACAAAAACCACAGTAAAGAAAGAGAGAAAAGAAACAAACAAAAGAGAGAAAGAAAGAAGAGAGACAAAAGCCAAAAGATCAAACTGACAGATAAAAGATGACTAAACATTTATAGAAAACGGGTTTCAAAGGCTTGTTTGAACCAGAGTGCTGAGACAGTTGACAGTACGGGACAGTTTATCCTGCTCAGACATAAACATACCTCAATTCATCTCCAATTACTACCTACCACCGGCCAAGTCATTTAGAGCTTTGAAAGCGTTGTACTACAAAGACACAGACAGTGTAATGGATCGCCTCGTCTAATACCAGCGCCTCCCTGTCTCTGTTATGTCAGGTGTCGGCTCATATCGTGTGTGAAAAGAGAGCAGGCAGTTTGAATATCTTATCGTTACTGAGCTCTGTTTAAAGGTATACGGACTAATAATGTACATGCCCTGCCAAAGGGAAATGCCCCCGAGCAAAATCAGGTTTTTCAATCATCTGTGTGAGCGAAGGCGCTGCTGTGTCCCTGAATCACACCTCATTTAATCACCTCTTTACACAGAAAAGCTGGAGTCAAGTGAGGAGTTCATACCTCATAGGCTCCGGGCCTCCAGAATAGGTCCAAATAATTGTTCCAAAATTGAGTTGGCAACTAAAACTACCTGGTTGAGATTAGGGAACAGAATGTTGTTGTAGTTGAAGGAGACAAATGCTTATTGTTGGTAGGATGCGAAATGTGATTTGATGCAAACTCACTAATTTTAGTGAGAGAGGTAACTTACTTTTTAAGCATTTGAACTAACAGCTGTCGTTTTTCTGGTGAGGACAGTTTTGAGGAGTTTCTTTCCCACAAACTCCAAAAACTAAGAAGACTGAAAGCCTTGTTAAATGGTAGAGGTGCTGTAAAACCCTGGTTGAGGCTGTTTTATTGTCGCATGTAGACTCTATGCAGAAGCCGACATAGTAACCCACACAAGTGGCCAACGTGGTAGTGACCATTGATACATATGTGCTGGCATATCTGCATCGCTGGCTGTGGTGAGTGGATTGCCAGCAGTTTATCTGTACACAACAAATATGCATGATGTATGTATAAATTGCTCAGTATAAAGTTCAAGTATGACACCAAGCAGCCATCTGTATCAATATTCCAACACCAGCTGTTTTTACAGTTAGCTTTCTTTTAAAGGGTAATAAAGATGATACAGCGCCCATATGCACACTATTAAAATGGTGGAGATGTTTTAAAATGCAGCTCGTGTTCTGAATAAAAAAGCAAAAAACAATGAAATCTGCAAGTCAACAAATAATAACACACACAGACACACACACACTAAGAAGCTGGGCAGTTGACAATGCCTCAGACAAACTGTTTGTGTGGCCGTAGGGGAAAAAACTTCCTGCTGTTCAAGGTGTGACCACACCTTTAGGAAGGAAGTAGCTGAGTGACCACTCTGTTTCACACAGGCCAGGACACTTCCTGTGACACACGTACACACTTCTCCCCTCTTACCTGGAAAATCAACACCCTGCTTACACAAAGTAGGTGAAGATTAATCTTTAATAAACACACAGCAGGACTCATCATTTACATCTCAAACTTCTCAACATTGGAGCTGTGTGTATTCTGTGTGTGTGTGGCTGCAGGCGGGTGGTTGATTGAATCAATATGTGTATGATACAAATTCCAGATGCAGTGGAATAAAATGGAAGGAAAGAGGGAGAAGTTTGGCAGATAAACAGTCTGGAAGACTGATGACCAATGAACTTAGGAACCCGCTTTGATTTATTTATTTGCATTTTATTTGTATTTTAATCATTGTTTAAAATGTATAAATTAAGGGGGGTCTTTCTCTTTGTACACATTGTATGTTTTCATTCATGTGTTGGATCAGAACGTCAAGCGTATGTGTATGAGTTAAATTGACTTTTTTACAACATGAGCTATGCTGGCAAGTGTGTATGAAAAGATTTGGTCTCAGGTGGGCAGTCCCAGAAGTGCCTGCTCTGTTACCCAGCACAGCTGTTGGACCTATCACACACACACACGCATGCACACACACACACACACACACACACACACACACACACACACACACACACACACACAGCCACTCTTAGACAGGTCATTACCTCTGACATAATCAACGCGATCTGGCACAGGAACGAATCCAGCTTTAGCACTGTTCCTAAACAGGAAAAGAACAGGAAGTGGACCATAAGTATGTGTGATGGTAAACAACCACTGGTATGCAAGTTATTGACCAAACTTCCCAGCAATCTTAATTTAACATTTGGCTTGTATTGTGCATATGAGTACGGTTAACTTCCACCTTGAAAAAGCCCCGGTGTTCGTCCTCTTCTCAGTTGTTTATTCCGCTGTGTGCTCTCTCCATCATTTCCTAATACCTAAAGGATGACTGCTTTACCAGCACCACATGAAAACACATGTCCTTAACAAACATCTGCTTGAGGCTCAGATAATGTTCTCGTATTTGTTTGAAATGATCTCGCTAATGCCAGGAAATGACGGATCCAAACATCATCAGCTGCAGTTCCTGATGACAGGCTGCGTCCAGAAAATGATGATGACGTTGCAACGGCAAGTATATCAGCTGCATTGTAGATGCAAGTGCAAATGAGCTGACGCCAGTGGTGAATCATTGCTGCATGAACAATGGTCATGATGTGATACACAGCGGGGGGTGGTGGGGGTAAATACACAGAGTCCAGGTCCTGGACTAACAACAAGCATCTGCATTGCTTTAACGGTCCAATATACAACATTTGGCCTCACTACACCTCAGAAAACAACCTGAGTGAAAGTTAATGTCAAGATAACCATTTTAATCTTCATACATTTGAACCTCAATCTTCAGTAATCCTGTGGATTGAGAACACAGTTCCTTAAATTGGATTTCTTAAATTCTCCATCTTAAGGAACCAGTTAAATATATGTACACACAACAACAGCAACAATGCCAGAGAGCAGGCACAGACAAGGGGCCTGTACTGCACTAAGCGGTCACAGAAAGCTGGTTATCAACTCGTTCAACCCAGGATATCCCTTCTAGTGATTAGCGTATTCACATAAAAGGGGAGGTGTTTGCAGCATTGGAGTCCGCAAGTGTGAAGTATGCAGCAGATTGAGTGCTTCATAAATGAGGAGCAAACTTTAATATAAGAGAAATATAAAGAATTTTAACACATAATCCAAGCTAAAACCAACACAGCTGCAGCTGCCAAATGCAGGAAGGACTTTTGGCAACAGCTAGAAGCTTATAATAGCTCATAATATCAATTAAGCATGAGTAGAGCTGACTATAGTGTGCATGTACTTTAGGTATTTCATTAAATTAACATGTTGCTCATATATATATTATTTTTTTATGGTGTGTGTATGACAGCTTCAGTCTTATTATTTCAGCTGTGTCTGTGTCAAACAGACTGGGGAGACAGATGGTGAGAGTGTGAACACTTGGCTGTAATTGAATTAACTTTAACGATTTGCTAATGGTGTTGGTCTATGTGCGGGACTTATAATAAAAAGAACTGCTTCAAGTACACTCTGTACTAAAATGTTTCCATTGTTTCCACTGCAATGATGGAAATTTTGCAGGAAGAGCCTACCAGGCCTGTGGCCTCCACCTCAACAGCTAGGAGATAGGAGACAAGGAGATAGGAGACGAGGGGGAATGAATTAACCGTAGATATAGTCGATGTGAAATGTGCACATTTTCGAGTTAGCCTTGCACAATGCTTAAAAGTTAAAAGAACTTTATTATGTGTTTGGTTTGTGTCAGGCTGGAGCAGATAAAGTTTGTGTCCTCTATGAGAGGACCGTCCAGCTTGACATACTCTACAAGAAAGAGTTGTTGAAAAAAGTACAACTGGAGGTGGAGAAATTGAAGCTTGAGTGGGAGAAATTAGAGTATAATATAAGGTAATTCTTGAACACCCAGTGTCAACCCTGAAATTACCTCGCTAAATACATATCCTGCTTTCTGGTACAGGCCCCAGTATGCTGCTACAACCCCGGTACAGCCAAGCAGCTTCCTCATCCCGACACAACGCCTATATGGTTCAACACATCTCACTGCGAGCTGCGTAAACTTTCTGCTGTCCTGCGCGCAGGATATCATTGTTTTTTATACTGCCTACTTTCATTGTAACGATGAGCACCAAATATTCAGGTTTTTTGCCCAAAAGACAATATTCCTACAAAGCTGTTGACATGTCTAATGAAAATGAATATGCCAAAGATATTACTCTTCACATGTAGCCATGCGTACTCTCATGTGAATTAGAATCCTCAAGAGCACTTAACAAAACAAAAACAGTTGAGCACTTGGCTCTGTGTATGGCAAAACGCACAAACCATGAATCATATTTCAATATTTTGTTGCCGTGTCTGAATATGGTTTTACTTAAGGAATACAACATTCTGTCAAACAGGAAACATTTTGGCAAATGAAATGTGTTTTTAATGGCGACAGTACAGTAATCAGTCTATCTCCATTAATGGATAATTTTTAGAGCCAACAAATACGTGTTAACTGTTGACAGAATTCTTATTACAGTAGATGAAGAAAGTTGATGTCAATATAATGTTTATCATAGATAAAGCCCTGAGCTAGAGAATGTTTTCCCCCTTTCTGCACCACTGTCACTTGGGATTAAGTTAATTATTAGTGCACTTCAGTCGACTTGTTAAGTAGAAAATCATTCAACATTGTGTTGTGAAGGGGAACCAAGTATTTCTTTTGACCTCGGTGTTTAAATGTCAAAGTTATTTATTTGTTATGAACTTTACAGCTATGAAAAAAAATGTGGAAACCTTACGAGACTTGCTTGTCAACAAAACAGAGAGACTGTCTCCTCTCAAGGGTATGAATATCCATCAATACATTTGGATAAGTCCCTTTCAAATCACTGCTCGTTCCAAAGAAAAGTCAAGTCTTCATGGCGGATTCAAAACGTCCACACCAATTCAATTAAGCCTCGTTTCAAGCTGCAGTGAGGAATTCTTCTGTGGTTTTCGTGAAAGAACTCTGAAAGAGCAAACACACTCAACCCGTGAAGAGCAGTGTGTTTTTTTGTGGTTTGGTGGAAAGGGTCAAAGAGTGAGGAATGACGCTGGTCTGAATACTGAATGATAAATAATATGCAGTCCTGCTGAAAGTGGGCCATATGTGTTTGAGCTTGCACATGGACTGTGTGTCCTCTGAGACTGTGGTGTAATGACACTATCTATCTAATAACAAATGAGTTGTATAATGGAGACAGGAACACATGCCTTAACAGCCCCGGCTCACAGTCCTAACAGGTTGTGGCACACTGAGAAACTGTTCATTTCTCTCTCCCGGAGGACGAGTGGGACTGAACAGGAGAGATTAATGACCAAACTTGCCCTCTTTCCCCATGAGACCTCTCTACATCTACAGATCTTTAATTTCCCTTCAACCTTCCTTTAGAGACTGCGTACCGTAAAAGTGTATGTTAACGTCGGGGCTCTGTGACGTTAACTCTGTGTTAACGTAATGTTCTCTTCAGAACACTCTTTTTATGCTTAATGAGGCAACAACCTGATTCAAAACACCTTGTCCCGAAATAAATTTGATTCTTTTTGTATTTTATGGTTGGATCATCTGAATATACATCAAATAGCAGACTCGTGTTTGGTATGTTGTTGGCAAAGAGAATAATTCTAAATGCTGGTCTCATATTTATATATATATATATATATATATATATATATATATATATATATATATATATATATAATATATATATACATATATCCTGGACCAATGCCCCCCTCTCACTTTTCCAACATCCACCAATTCAGTTTTCTCTATGCTGCTCCTTTCCCACACTGCAGATTAAATGAGCTATGTATAGCATTTTTACAACAATGTATTGTTGTGGAATTAATTAGAATACCTTGGTGTAATGACCATAATCACATTGTGCTATTAGGCATCTTCACCATTGCACGGTTGCTCATGGTGGTGTTTTTAGTGCTAGTCTTTAGAAGATTTGGAGCTCATTTTCTACAAACCTTGATGAAAACGATTTTAGAGGTGCAGACATTGGTAAAATCCCGCTGGTTAACAACTTTGTGGTCATTTTTCCATACAGAATTCATTTCTTCTGTTTCCTTCACTGTCAGCTGTCTTTGCACTGAAAGAAAAGCAGATTCTTGTGCAGATATTTAACGTCAGAAAGAGTGAGCGATGCACCTTTATTACTCACTGCATTCATTCTTTCCTTTTGTGGGTAGAGACATAAAATTAGTTTCAATCTTGGGGGGGTGTTTTGATCTGAGCCCAAGAGTGAATTAACTGCCGCGTGGCGTGCATGGTAAACTCTCATTCAGCACCTAAGTTGCCCAGCTCAAAGGACCCAACCACAGCAGTGAGCAGTTACTGTCATGCTCAGTCGCAGATTGTGACCACACGAAAGGTTGGGGGTAAAAAAGAAAAAAGAACTAAAAAAAAAGTTTACGAGTTGATTTCCCGGTCATGGGTTAAAGAGACAAAAATAACATACAAGAACCGGTCTTTTCATCACTATGTGTCACCAGGCTTTCAGATGGGGGAAAAAAAGGGTATTTTATGTTTTAGCCTCATTTTTGTAACAACCTATAAAAAATTACCAGATGAGAAAGACAAAGATAATACGTGAAACAAAACTCATAACTGCCATCTCGCAAGCAGGTGAGTTGAAAGACTACAAGAGATAATTAAGCACATGTTGTGAAAGTTAGAATACTGTAGCATCCCTCAATAATGGTACTAGATGTTAGCCAGTTTTGCTGCTCAGTATTACTCCAACCAAACACAGGCTATTGTGGGATGTGGCCCAAACAACAAACCTGCCTGGACATCATTACAGTGTCACTTCTGAACGAGCAGTTGGCGGAGGCTCCCTCGCTCGTTGACTGACACATGCTTGTCTCCTGCAGAACCAGTGGTGTAGTCTTCGTGATACACAGATATACGCCGTATACCCACTAAGAAAACTCCATGGTTTCCGTATACCAACTTAAAAATGTGCAATATAGTTATAACAATATAGTTTTGTGACAGAAATTTTGTTAAAAAACTGCAATAAAATACATTTTGCAGGGGAATGCGTCTCCTCTTTTCACTTCCATTCATAACATTTTGTCCGTGACCTATACCTGATGTCACCTACCAACGAACACAGTAGCTTGATGGTAATTTCCCCGGCTGGACAGTAGCTCTCAGTGTTGCAAGTTTAAAATTAGCTAACATAATGTAGAATCACTTCACAGAAAAGGAGCCTGATACTGATGCTGATACACCTGGTACGTGAAAGTTAGTAGATCATTTTGTTACAGCAGAGGATTGTTGGAATGAATATTGAGTTATATTTACTGCTGTGCCATATCTAGTGTAACTGAAGTTAGCTAGCTGCGAGCGATGTTCTCAGCATCAGTCAGTGTTTAATAGTTTAACTCACTAGCTAGCTAGCGAACTTGCTAAGCTAGCAAGGTAACGTAATAGCTGGATTAAACACTCATTGTTTGTCTTTGTCCCTGGCACATTTTCCTAATTAGCATCTCTGTTAGCAAGCTAGGTGGTTAACGTTAGCTTGCTAGCAGCTTTCTTTATTGAGCAACCAAGGCACGATTTTCAAGCCAATGTCGATGCCAATATCATGTTGTTGTGTTTTTTGTTGTTATTTTGCATCTGATAACATACAACAAGACACAAAATTGCTAAATTTAAACAAACATGTATTTTATTTAACACTAATGTTGTCTGCATTGTCTTCTTAGAAGTTTGGGTTGATCAGCACTCTGTGTGCAGTGCACTTATTGTAAATCAAAAAATGTATCAACTAAATAAATGTTCAAAGGTAATCAAAAAAATAAACACTGTGAAAAGAATATGTATGAATGAAAAATCAATCTAAGTGAGCTATTAATTATATCGTTATCTTGGGAAAACAAAGTTTCGTTATCTCGAGATCTAGAGAAAATGATCCTGTTATCTCGGGAAAACAGAAGTTGTTATTTCGAGATAATAACTCCAGATCTCGAGAAAACAAATGAAATTAACTCATTATAACAGGAAAACAGAGGGAATAAAATGTATGAATGCATGGCCCTTTAGGGCTTTCGTAAGTTCACGCAGTAGCACCCACAAACAGGACAGAAGCATGTATTATTTACTTATGTCCAGTGTAAGTTCTTTGGCACCCAGCAGCATCTATTTGTTATTACATTATTATGTATTGTATGTATGCGTTAGTGAGTGTGGTGGTGCTTATGGGGGGTCGGTCGGGGACGGGTGTGTATGAGGCTGGGAGGGAATCATCACAGTATACCCACTACAATAAACTAGACTACACCACTGTGCAGAACCAACAACCAACTTCTGTAATGCTCCTCCAAACCACAGGCATGCTATCTTAGTCACTGTCGTAGGAACCAGAGGAGACTTTCAGGCTTCACAGTTCAAAGTCTCACACAACACTGGCTATCATCAAACACATTCACAGACATTCAGGAAATTCGGTCACTGCATTAAACGGTCATTTTCTTTAACTGAACATAAAACTCTTGGCACAGTGAAACTATGGCATAATAAACATAAGCATGACATCCAGTAAGTTACCATACTATCGAGCAGGGCAGGATCTGCAGTGATTCAGAGTGAGTGATTCTTTCCAGCACATGGATATAAAAAGAAACCTCATGCCTCTAATCAGGATCAATGAGTTCAACAGACTGCTCCAATGGGTACAATCACAACCAGAACAAGCAAAGCAGAACAAGAGGAAGCTTTGTAGTCGACCAGAAATAAAAGGAGACCAACAGAGGCCAACAGACCAACTGAGAAAACTGCCTCTGAGACAGAAACACTGCTGTGAGGTGCTGTAATAAAACTAAATAAGAGGTTATAAAGCTGCTTTGTCCCACAGCTTTCAATGTAAAACATATCTGAATACATTTAAACTGACACTGGGACACAGGACTGCGACTTCATGAGTGTTGAAAACTGCATCAGAGGCAGGAATGCAACATATTTTTGGTGTTAGCAAAGGAAACAGTGGAGGCGAGAAGGAGAAAGGTGAACCACTGCTGAGCTAATATATACTCGCAACTTGGAATTACAGTACATGTTTTGCCACTTTTACAACTTTCAAGATTTATTTGTTGTCCTGGGAATACTGTCCTTTCAGCATCAGTCTTTTTCATTGGATATTATGCATCATATTAATACACTTTATTTAATGAGTGTCGCTGTCAACTATTCTCCTATCAGGCTTTTTGTTGGCAAAAGTCCTGTAAACTGCTAACCAATGGGTACAGCATCATTAAAGTAATTTAAGCTCATTCAGTTTGGG
This sequence comes from Sparus aurata, assembly GCF_900880675.1. Taxonomy (NCBI): domain Eukaryota; kingdom Metazoa; phylum Chordata; class Actinopteri; order Spariformes; family Sparidae; genus Sparus; species Sparus aurata. The sequence continues at coordinate 23,199,815 of NC_044193.1, read as the reverse complement.
TCATTATGTCCATTATATGTTTCCAAATAGACTAATTTATAGTAATACTATTAAATCCACGAATCAGAATTATCCTGATGGATCTTTGGCTGTGTTTACATGTGACTGCACCATAAACATTTCAAGTGTGTTTCCTTATGGCTCCCTATAGTTCAGACAGCCCCAAGAGGACTGTGCATTACCGTGGAAAGTTTTAAATGACACACTAAGATCCTAAACTTGGATGTCTAGCCCTGATAAAGCTTGATCTTTAAAGCCCAAACAAGTCTGTAATGTATATATGCAATTACCTACAAACTCCATGACTTAGTGTAAAAGCACAAACAATAATTTGGCTTCCTTCCATACAAGCAATAAATACCTCAAAGATAGTAGATGAAATCATCAAAGTGTGTTAGTAATCTTTAGTCTAGAGACAAACACAAGCTGGATTCTGTTATTCACCCTGTTAACACATTTAAATGTTGTGGCTGTGCATACAGTTATGGTATGAGTGCTTAATACATAAAAATGCATGCACGCATACACGTGTTTGCGCTGCGGTCCTGCATGAATAAAGGATAGTTCTGTCTGCGTCATTCTTTAGTTGAATCCATAGTATTTCCACATATCCGATTCAAGTTTATGGTTATCCCAATTATGGAAATTTACCAAGATCAACGTATCCTGATTGATAAACGGTGATCCGTGTTGAACCTCTTTAACCTCATGAACAAAAAACACCCCCACTACATCAAATCCCAAAGAAAGTACAGCAGCAATAAGTCATTTGGCCATCACCGTCCATCATGGTGTCATGACACATCATGTGAAAGACTAAAATCTGACAGAAGCCAAGGATTTAATGTTTTCAATCTCATACCAAAATCTTAAAACAAATTCTTTCAACCATAACAAAGCTGTGGTTTTGTTACACATCATATGACACATTCTTGTTGTGTGCTGAAATAATGGGTTTGCTGTCCAGCTGCGATAAGTCAAGAACGACTATGAAAATGGAATATCTTTGGTACCCACTGAGCAATTCAGCCGTGTGTTTGCTATTGCCATGTTTATTCAGATTGTAAAAAGATGTCTTGTTTTGTTTTATTTAATAATGAGGGGGGGAAACATGCACCCATTTGTTATCCATCATCAAATCAACTATAGCTGCCAAACATGATGCTTTTTAGGGGGTTTATTACTTGAATAGAATTTGGAAGTCTACTGCATAAAAAAGGAGACAAATAGTACATGTTAGGGGGTTTTGCAGATTTTTGATGAGTAAAACGCTCATTTCCAACATAAAATTCTGTCACGCTGTATGCTGTCTCAACCTGTTTGCCCCTTCCTTTTCCCTCACCTGCTCCTTCCCAGTGTGTGTGCTTGTGGGCGTGGTTTGCAGCCGCAGCAGAGAGACGCAACTGAGCTTCATCAAACTCATCAGCAGCCACTACATAACCCCGATCTCCACTTCACATTGGTGCCAGATTCTCCAGTCTCTACTGGTGATGCTCCAGCATGCTTTCCTTGTGCCTTAGCTTGTAATTTTTGATCTCGAGTGTACTTTTTGGATGTCTTCGTTTGATGCTGCTTGTGCTTGCCTCGTGTGCAGTTTTCTCCACTCTCTCTCTGCTCAGCCTCCAGCTCCATCTTCCGCTTATGGAGCCAGAACAGTGACTTTAAAATTTGGCATCCAAAAAAATTATTGTGTATTGTGGCTGGACCGTCCAGCCCCGCCTTCCCGCAGGCTGCAGCCATTACCTTCTCAAATGATATGCAAACCACGCTCTACTTGCCCCTCCCCTCAGGCCCCGCCCTCTAGACGCCAAAACAGTGACAGAAAGTTAAAACTGAAAATCAGTGACGCTGAAAAAAAACTGACATTGTAAAAAAATCTGTCACTGAAAAAAAAGTGACATGAAGAAAAAATCTGAAGATTGTCATTGAAAAATACAAAAAAATCCCGATAAAATAAAATGATAAGATTTTCGGATTTAAATTATTTGAATGAGTTTCTTTTTTCAATGCCAATACAGCTGTTTTCAATACAAATGTTTCAATGACAATGTTTCCTTTTTCAGTACTGGTTTTGTTTTCAATGCCAATTTTTTCTTTTGGATGCTAAATTTTAAAGTCACCGTTCTGGCTCCATATCCTCTCCAGCTCACCTGTGCTGCCAGCTACGTCACTGAAACCTGTCTCCTCCTGCTCACCTGCCTGCCCTCACCTCCCTTGTTCCCCTTTATTGTTAAAATAAACCTTTTTACTCACAAATCCTTCTCTCCCAATGTCTAACACATTCCTCTAAACATCAGGGATTGTGTCTTTTTGTTCCCAACACAAAGTGCTGATGACTGATAACGGTATGACCCAAGAGGGGAAATAAAAATATCCTCATAGGAATCTGAGGATCGTGTACAGGAAATCCCCCTCTTAACTGAAATCTGTCTCCAATCAGCCTCTGAATCCTTCGGTGGATTTACACTGCCCTGTGGTCCTGGGCTTGTGAATAAGTGTTTTATCACCCACGTCCAGTTCAAAGTTTGTACATAGTGCATATAACAGAAGGAGACACAACCATAACAGGAGGAACTGAACCGTGGGGTGTGTTCTCCTTGGATAGTGTGTAACTCGGTCAGAAGTAATTGTGTGCATGTGGGGTTTTTTTTTAATTTTTTTTTATTGTGTCTGTGGTTGTACACATGCATTTGAGAATGTATATAAAACATTTTACAGAGTTGAAGATTACGGGGTAGCTGTGTAGTTTGTGCCTGCAACCTGGAGACCTGTTAAGGTGCATTTTATGCCTCAGTGATCAAAAGAGTCTAAACACAGCATTTAAGCTTTTCTGATGAGGTGTAATGATTTGATGTATTATCTGCACTTAAAACAGCTCTGATAGGTGCTATATATGATTAATGGACGCCAAAAAGGATTTGTTCAGTGGATGCCAAAAATATAAACAGAAAAGGAATCTGTAGTGTAAGATATTTTGTAAATCAGTTTGAGAGAATGTTGTGCAATGTGGACACTACACACACTGAGATTGACCAGAATCATCAGAACAGGAGGCAGGATAAGGGAGAACAAAAAGCGAGCTTTATTCAACCCAAAGCCAAATCTACAAAAAACCAAGGAGCACGAATTAAAATGAATCCAGGGACCAAAAAACAAAGTAGCAAATAAAACAGTTGAACAAAGTGCAAACCAAAAAGGCAAAGTTTAAATCAAACATATAAAACACCAGAAATCAAAATGCAAAACATACCAAAAAAAAACAGAGACTGAAGACACAAGTGGAGACACAAGGAACTCGAGGGAGACATCACACAAACACCAACACGAACTGACAAAGAGTACATGGGAAACCAAAGCTTAAATACACAGACACACTGGTGAGGGAACGAGACACAGAGGAGAAAGCATGAAGGAAACAATACAGACAGAGGGAGACAAATATGCAAGGATGAAGAAGAAAAGACAGAGGGGAGAACATAGAGGAAAGAGCACAGAGGAGAACACTGAAGTGACACAAAAAGGGGACAAAAATAACCAAAAATAAGACACAAGACAAAGACATTGAATCATGAAAAATGACAGAACCCCCCTTTAATTATTAAAAACCATAAGTACAGAGTCCAAATGAAGCTGGGAGGGTGGAGGGGTAGGGGCGAAGGCTGAGATGGTGGGGATGATGTGGATGGAACCCACTGGAAGCCAGCGGTGAAGACAAAAGCTCGGGCCCTCTGGAAGCAAAGATGTAGGCGAAGGCTGGAACCCTCTGGAGGCCGGCGTCGAAGGCGGAAGCCCTCTGAAGGCTGGGGGTGTGGGCTGGAACCCACTGTAAGCCGGCGGCTACGATGAAGGCTGAGACCCTCTGGAAGTTGGCAGCAAAGATGAAGGCTAGGGCCCTCTGGAGGTTGAACCGCCAACTGGAAAACCCCTCTGGACCTTGCCGGGGCCCCTGACGGAGGATGACAGGGAGCTGTCGGCCTGGGAGCCTCCAGCGAACCTCCTTCGGCTTCCAGGCCACTGGGGCCTGGTTCAGCCACCTGCATCTATTCATTTACCTTTACCACCATAGTGAAGTGCACAGTGACCTGGCTTTAATGTTTGTCACACTTCATCAGGCAGCAGCAGGCCTCATTTTAAACAGGTGACTGGGGAGGCTGGTGGCAAAGGCCGGTCCTCCTCCCTCCTCCCTCCCCACCTGTTCCTTGTTCCCTCATCGGTGTGTCTGTGTATTTAAACTTTGGTTTCCCATATACTCTTTGTCAGTTCGTTGTTGTTTGTGTGATGTCTTGTGGCCGAACCAGGAGGCTACTTTGTTCATTTAAGGGGCATAGAAAATCCATTCTGGTGGAGCGGGCCCTCCTCTTTTTTTTTTTTTTATAACATTAAAACATTTAAGAGCTCTACAATTATTGTCATGTTAGAAATGAACAGGTGGCACTGACACACATTTACACAATCAGTAATTTTCTTGCAAACATACTTTTTGTGCTTTATTTGCAGCAACATGGTTGCTTTGCGCTGTGTGATGCACCTCTGTGAGCTGGCTAGTCTGACATGAGGGAAACATGATGCATGATTGCCAAAAATAGATTAAACTTGCAGCTCTCAGATGTTTACACTGTAGTAGCAGTAATAGCTGAACATACTGACATGTGCACACAATGGGCCTCATTCATGAACCGTTCTTACGAACAGATTTGTTCTTAAGTCCCACTTACGAAGATTTTACGAAGATTGTGGCATTCATTAATTTTTTCTTATCCAGGATCCAGGATCTTAAGGAACCTCTTAAGAACAACTTAAGAAAGAATCTAAGAAGATTCTTAAGAAGATATTGGTGAATGAGGCCCAATGTTTTTAACTAAAAAGAATCTAAAGGTTTTACAAAAGTAAAAAATTAAAGAAAAATCCATCCTTAGAGTGAGTGGAGAGATCTGATCAGCCAAACTCTTATCGGTCCCCACTAGCTGTGAGCTACACAGTCAGGAGAAACATGTATGTATGTTGGATGTATGATTTGTAGTATGTGTTAAATATATAAACATTAAATATACCCATACTTAATCAATTTGAGGAAACAAAAGCCATTGGCTTTATGGAGCATGTTTCCGATCCCTGTGAATTGTCTGGTTTACTTATGTGCTTTTGTTTTTTCTCTGTATCAAGGCTTTCAATAAATCATCTTTATTTAAAAGTGATGACGGTTCTTTTCTCAACTGAACCTTGTTTTAACATGTGAAAATGCACAAAAAGTAGGTTCCCTAAATACTGAATTTAGAAATGACTTACAGTAAGTTGTTCCCATGGCTTTCAGTGTGTGTTCCTCTGTGTATACATGGCAAATTTCTGTACATAAGCATTCGAGTTAAAATTTGTTTTATGAGGTTTGACCCACCAAACTGCTGACAACATAAATACTGGGGACACTTTACTCCCTTTTTATACAGTGGAGACAGAATTTGCATGTTGGAGTTTTATACAGGGCAGTGTGTGTAAACATGTGTGTATTTGCGGGTCTTTGTGCATCCACATCTTCACATCTGTGTGTGCAAAGCATGCACTCACATTCATCCTGAGTTTGTGTGGTTGCAATAATTGTCCGGGTGTGAAGTCGTTTAGTGGCTTTAGTTGCAGGTTGGGTTTTATGAGCTGGTCTGTTTGCTGAAGCTACAAGCAACCATTGTTAGTGCACTTTTTCCACAGATGTTACAGCCCAATTACCCTCCAATCACACGCATGGCCAGACCCAGTAACCCAGGGTAATGTAATGGGCCAACACTGGGTCTGTACATCTGCAATCATGCACCCACAAGTGCTCCTGCTTATAATGACACCTCAGTGCTCGCATAAAAACAGAACAAATACCAGAGGTTTTGCTCCAATACGTATTTGTTATTTTACCTACAGTATGGGGACCCTGACTTTTTGACCCACAGTATGGGGACCCTCATTATCTAACCCTAACCCAGTTTTAACATTAAAATACCCAAGCAATATGTGCCTTCATTTTTTAGACTTGTAGCACATAACATTTTGATCATCATACATATGGAAAGAAAGCAGACATGGGAGGTAGAGCCACTCCATTTGACCCGACATTAAATGCCAAACAGCCTTGTTGCAGGTGTGCAGTCTACATGTTGTTGATTTAGTATTAAATAGAGCATGTCTTGGTTTCAGTGCAGCAAAAGCTATGGTTTATAAAAGCGGTTCATTTCAGGGAACTACACTCTTTGTTTATGTCACTGGCGCCATTAGTCTTGCCCTGACAAAACAGTAACCCCATTTCCTTTTTTCTCCAAACTTCAAGTAAAATAACCAGTCAGGGGTCACGTCTTATGTTAGAAAATCAACTTTTAATATTGGTAATTAGCACACAAGTACATAGCATGCATGGTAAAAAGACATTTAAATAAAACATAAATATGCATTAAAATTAGGTCCGTTAGAGACCTCACTCAGCACAATTTTACAGGACAATAAAAAGAAATAGTTCACCCTTAGATAAAGTTAATTTTTAATCCAAGGACCCCTATACTTTAATTCTACAACAAGAGTGGTGTTGCCTGTTGCAATTAATGACGATTGTGTACTTGTTGGGCTACTGACTTTTCATGAATGTCGTGTCATCCTTCACTGACTGATCTGGTTTGCTAAAATTGAGGTAGCCCTGATGATCAGGCATTTACCAATTAGTGTGCCTCCAATTAGCAGGAGCCACTGATCAGGCAAATCACCTGGTGAATTTTGGCTGGAGTGAAATCGGTTTTACAAAAGTTGTCACAATACATTGATCATGTTGATGAATGTTTGAGTCCTTGTCCCTATATAAATATTCTAAAATACAGAACTTGAACAATAAGGCTGTAAATTCCACGTTTTTAGATAAAAGTTAAAGTAGTGACAAACTGCATTAAACTAGCTATAGAGGGTGGACGGCTTAAGAGTAAGTTGAAAAGTGTCACCAACACATTATACAACAATGGAAATGCATTTGAAGGCTTCCGATGTGTTTTCTGAACATGCACATTATCTCACATTTAAACACCTTGTAAGTGACAAAAAAAATTCACATTTGCAAAAAATGCACAAATGACTAATATCCTAAAGTATATTTTTTTGTTTCTGTTTAAGTCTCAAAACACTGTCCAGCAAAATAATTGTCAGTGTTTATTTTCGCAGTTCTATCTTATGACATTTTTGTAAAAATCTCACTTTTTTATTGCTTTTCTTTTTTCCTTTCTTTTCTTTTTTTTTTTTTAAATCTTACACACTGAGACTTTACAATCAATCACAAACGCTATACCTCAAACACATTCCTAATATTCTGGTGACAGTAATTAAATTTTCTTTCATCTTCATAAACCAAAGACCAGACCAAGTACATGTGTAGCTGTCCACCGCAAACAAGGAACTTTTTTGTTCAATATAAATCAATTGTCAATCTCTCATTTCTTTCATTTTAGATACACATCAGAAACAATATTACTAGACAAAACACCACAAGTAGAGTTTAATAGCTGGTCTCACCGTCCTCAAACTAAGAAAATAAACTTAGCTAGAGTGTACAAAGTGTACAAAGTATAATGTGCTTTATTTTGAAATACTCACTTCATACTCATTTACTGTGGTGAAATGGGTTTTAATAATGATAAAGATCTGTATAAGTTTCAAATACAGCCTCACCAAGATGCTCATAGTACCTTTTCTTTTTATTTATTAATCTCTTAAAAACGCTTGTGGCCCTCTTTTTAATTCATCCTCCAGCCTGATAATTTTCCTATTAGAAGCCATTCACACGCTATAAACGTTAATTTTAAACAATGAGACGGCTCCCATAATTGATATACCACTGTCCATACGTACGCATATGGCAAGGAATTCACACTGGCAACCATATCGGTGGTCCTTAATTCTTTGGCAGCAACAGATTGTGTTTCTACTTGTGTGGAGTTGTCATCAAATTAATCCAATAAGCATGGTTAACCTTTGTACAGTTTATGATTGAAAACACATGACTGCAAAGAAATTATTATCTTGGATTTCTTATACACAGGGACAAAGATTAAAGAAGAACAATTAATCAAAAATCTAATTTTTGATCTGACAATCTTTTACTACAGACACATTTTAGGCACATTTTTTCCAATGTTTATTAGGTCTACGTAGACATATGGTCTATGTAGCCATAATTTGCATGAATGGGGCTGGAGGAGATTACTAGAGAAATGCAATGCATACATTAATGTAATACAATTGTTACATAGGTGGTACAGATGAAAGCAACTCTTCAAACTCATTTCAAAACACAATCAGTGTACAATATTCACATTATCTTCCTTTGTCATTCTATGATTATTTTTAGATCTCATTTCCTTCCTCAAACAGCCCCTCACTGAAACTGAAACTGAAGCTTGTCATCTTCGCCCACCTTCTGTCTCTCCTGTCCTCCACTCTTTGTTATTATGTCCGAACCCATATCTGGGTCACCAACTGCTACCTGTTGAAGGAAAACCTTTTTTGGTTTTGTTCACCATAAAAGTTATATTTTAACAGCAAATCTGAAGACAATAACAATGTGGATTATCATGTGTTCAAGCCATGAACCGTCTTAAAACCAGTGTTTACAAAGCAGAAAGCACAGGGGGACTCGGCCATTGAAGCTGACCCCTTCTATTGTTCCCTTTATTGTCACTTGGGACAGAGAAACTGTGGGAACATGAGTTTAGTGGATGATTAAAATGTGAGGTGAGGTTACTGCAAATAGGTCAGGTTATGTAATTTCTTAATTTTGGATGTTTTTAACTGTTGTTTGATTGAAGAAAGCACTTTTCACCTTGGGCTTCATTAAAATCTGATGTTTCAACTTTTTAGGACTGTCAGTGATTTTAAATATGGTCAGAGCTTCTGGATCTGAAAATTGTAACTGCCAACTTCAGTGAATACAAAATGAAGTGTTCTTGTATGTAAGCCTATGAGAAAATTATCCTGTTTCACACTAACTGCTGTAAACATTTAGTACAACTTAGTTTATGGACTCAATGCTAGTTTCAAGTCTTCGTCAATACAGCATGATGTTCATTTTGTACATGATGGTCCCATTTAGAGTTAAATATAAACGATAAAGCAGAGTATGCTTTAGGGAACTTCTGGCTCTGAAAGAAACAAGATGGTAGTGGCCATCATGTCAAACTTGAGGCTCCATAATGAATTAAAACCAATAGGTGATGTCATGGTGGGTTTACACTTGTTTCAGACTAAACAATTACTCATGTAATAAAAATGAATAACCAAAAAATTGGATAATAATTCCCATTTGTGGGCCCACTTGCTGGATTAATTTTTATATCACAGACTTAGTTTTCATTGGGCTGACATGCATAATGATCCCCAAGGGTGCAAATATCAGAGCTTGACTGCGGTCATTAGGTACATTCCCAGAGGTGTTGCGGTATGTACCCAACAGCATGAAAATAAGCCTCTGTGAAATATCCCTTTAAGGGTCGGTGAGGGGGGAATTTGGATCTGGAGCTGGTGTTTAATGGAACGTTTAACCCACAGCAGTAAAAACAAAGCAATGTGCCTTTAATCTGTTGAACCATCAACAGTCGTCTCACGGTAGCTTCCAGTTTGAGCTAGTTGAGCTTATGCTTCAGTGTGATGGGTGAGTGGGATTGGAGTTTATGGTGGTGTGTGTCCATGTACACTGATCAGATACAGTGAGTGTCTAAGCTTGTGTGTATTAGCCATATATGACCCTTATAAATACACTGCAAAGTCAGTTATGTCTTCAGCTTAAGTCACACATGAATATTTAATTAAAACATGCAGAGCAAGGCAAGAAACATGGCCCATTAAATACCAAGTTATAAATCCAGTGATTGCATTGTGTGAAATGTGACTGTGTCAAACTTGGATGGAAGCGGTGGTGAGAACTAAAGGAAAGGAAGTGTTTGTGTCCTTGTGTGTCAGGTTGGCACTTTTTAATTTTGCAATCCAAAGATATAGAGAGTGTAGAAGTGATGGTTCTCTCTTTTGAAGCCCCAGTCTAGGCATCCTAAAAGCCAACATGAACATTTCAAAGAGTACACAAGGCTGTCTGTAAAATCAGTCCGAAAGCATGCATATGTTTAATAAATCTGAGGTTGTGAAGTTTTTATGACTGGATCAAACGAAAGCAATGTCTGCCATTTCAGTATCAGTGAAAGTATACATGAGCTAAAATGTAAGAGAGGGATGAGTCCTTGGTTCGGCATCTTCTGATTGTATCTGAAAGCTTGTCTCTGGTCTCCTCGTTATTCAACATCTTTTTACTTTTTCATAAGGAACAGCCTGTTCAGTTCAGTAGCAGTCTCTTTTGGCTCTGTCTTTCCAGACAACCAAACACTTCTGTATTTTCTGGGTCCTATCCAGAACCAACCCCTAACACCAGACCTAAAAATACACTGATTTTATAAAAATCCACTCTGTTACGATCAGCTCTGAGCTACCTCATTCTTACAACGCCAAGTGCCAAAGTTTCAACCATTGGGAGTTGATGCTGGTTTTGACCCTTTTTGCTGCTAAATCAATCTTGTCCTGTAGTGGAATCTTTGTCCCTTTCTTTCTTTGATTTTCCCCTGCTCGCTCTCCCTCCGTTACTCTTCCCATGTGCTGAGATCCCTTGGCGTCCGGTTCCGTTCGCCGGAGCTCTTGCTGCGAGCCTTCCTGGCGCTGTCCTGCGCCTGGCGGTATTTCTCCAGCATGCTCTTGTGTTTCCTCCTCAGCTTGTCGTTGCACCACATCCTCTCGCAGTACTCCTCCACATGTGGCAGGTTCGACGGCCCAATCAGCTGCATGATATCCTTGAACCACGTGCGTGACTGGCCGATTTGACTTGATGAGCCGCTCCTGCTGTAAGCGCTGCAAGGCATCCAGGCCCTGTAGCCTCCTGAAGCCCGGTCTTTGAAGGAGTCAGAGAGACCGGCGTTGTCGCGTGCCATGAGCTCGTCCACAGTCTCCCCCTGGAGCACCTCGAGGGTGAGGCGGGCCAGGGTCTGTGTGAAGCCGTGCTCTCGGGAGCGGCAGATGTACACGCCTTCGTCCTGGCGGAAGAGACGACGAAACAGCAGGCCCTGCTCTGTGGACATCACGCGATCGTCCAGCTTCACCTGAGTGAGGCAGAGGGACTACATGTTACTTAACTGTCATATACTGACATTCACTTAACTGTACTATCAAATATCTTGTGTTGTTTCAGAATGGAAAGTGATTATGTATCAGATATTATTTTATACGTTCAAGCAGCTTAAATTGATGAAACTTTGCATGCAAAGTTGTTGCTGTGTTGCAAGTAAATTTTTTTCAATGATCCTATAATGATGAAAGTGAAATATCCATGTCATTTTAATTATAGAGCAGTTCTAGGTGCTTAACAAATACGGTGCAAGTATCAAAATGCTAACCCACAGAGAAATGCACAACGCTGGAATTTAGAAACTGTGACTTTTTCTTTTAAACAAGCTGTCAGGACTTCTGTATAGTTGTGATATCACAACCAATTTAAAACTAATCTCAAGAATATGCCCAGCATAGCCGTGCTTAAAAAAACCCAAGCAGAGCTGATGAAGAAACAAGGTGTGCCTACTTTGGTCCAATTAGAGACACGCAATAAAATGGAGCGTTCAGATAGAGACTGAATATAGGTGCTGCAGCAGTGGACACTGAAAATCGATATTACGATTATACACTTTTTGTATGTTGCAAATAGCTGCATGTTTTCTTTTAAGTGAATGAATAAGACAACATTGACAAAAAAGATGTTTTAAAATCAACTTTCAAACAATACTGAAGGCAGAAGTCTTTGTGGAAAGATCTCTGTGAAAATTGCAGCTTCATTGTGTTGTTTTGAGGCCATTCATCTGGCTGATGTGAACAAACTATAAAAAATAATGTAATCCCCCTCATAGCATGAGGAAAGAAAGAGGCTCAACGTGGCTCTTTGTACTGTTTTCTCAGCTTGAACTGCAACAGCAAGAATGTACCATGGAACCCAGTCACTGTTGGTTTTAACCCTTTCTCTAGCTCTTCAATTCCTCTCATTCTCTTTTTCTTTCCTTACTTACCCCCAATTAAAGTCTCTCTATTCATTCATACCTAATTTTTCTCAATCCATCTTCTCCACCTTGCCACTCCTCAGATTCTTTCCCTCTATGCCAACACAAACATGGCAGCCTCGTCGGCTGGAGTGGCAGCCAAATGTTTATTTGCTAGGAAACCAAGAGGGGTGGTAATGCCTTAATACTCACGCGGCTGACCGAGGCACTCAGTTAAGTTAGAGAAACATACCCTCAAGCAAATGAATGATTACTGTGGGTGTGGGTAATCACAGCAACATAATTTCCTAAGTAGCACTTTGAAAGGACTTTGCAACACTGTGTTTAAGTCACAGTAAGCAGTAGACACTGAGTGGCACTTCAGCGTTCAGTGGCATGCAGTCAAGGTTTGAAAAGAATCCACTGTTTATCCAGGAGAACGGCCGCTTGAACGTTTTTCCTTTGAAATATAACGGCTTAATTTCAACCATATGTCAAATGGCTGTCAAATGTGTCAACCACGTGCCAAATTCACACGCACATCTCACTTTAAAGTTAGTTACTCTGGCCACTGTTGGCCTGAGGCTTCATTCCACCCATCATCCATCTCCAGGCTTTCCCACTTTCCTCCCATTACACATATACTAAGATGTGGTGGCATTTTATCAGTTTTGAATTACTTATCATCTTACCTCTTCCTTGCGGTCATCACGCTGGACGAGCCAGGTAACAGAAGCTTGTGGAGAGCGGGGAACACACTCCAGGAAGGTGCTGTTGTTCTCCGTCGCATACACCATCCTGTCATCGGTCACATCAAGCTCTTCTGGTTGAAAGAGAGATGGAGTGAAAGATTTTTAGTCTGAGGGCACTGCAAAAGCATCAACCTTAACTCCTCGTCTGGGGTAGATTGCCTTTACTGACAACAAATCCACTGAAATATTAATATTATGTCAATATTAAGATGGAGCCAGAAACTAGTTAGCTTAGCTTAGCATAAAGACTGGAAACAGGAGGAAACAGTGAGCCAGGATCCTTAAACAGGAAGTCACTGTTCACTGACCATGAAAAAGTCCCCTGTTTTAATACCCCTTGTCATTTTTTTTGTTGTGTGGATTAAACAACCAACAAATGTGTTAATTCGTGAGAATTAGTGCTGTTTTTTTACCTTTAGGTCTAGGCAAGCCACCATTTTGCCCATGAGTGCAGACTTTAGGCTAAGCTAGTAAACATTTTTCAAAATGTCAAACTATTTCTTGAAGGATATCAATCCAAATACTACTGAGCTGCAACCCCCCCAAAGCACAGATGATGTCAGTTTGTAATAATGAATGTTCATTTGGACACACAGTTTGTAAACCAGGCAGTATCTCTGTGTACTGAGTTCATGTGAGTACACATTGAGAATATATCTCTTTTGACAAATAGTGAATGTTAGGATGATATTTCACTCTTAGCAGAGGAAACACATGCCTCTGTGGATTTGACTTTGTCAACAACTTGACACCTTGGCACAAAGAAGCCTTTTAAAATGTGGCTCAATCCAAAGGCCCAGAGGGCTGCATTTTTCGTCACCTCAGCACCATAGCTACACTCAGGTGAGCAAACACACAACCAAAACATGCACACATCCTTTGTTCCCCGCCTCTCCACAGCCTCCTTTTCTTTGCTCCTCTTCGTCTGTCTTCACACTTGTTTTAACCCTCACCTCATCCCCATTTGTTTTCATACTTTTTGTTTGTACTTGCTTTCCGTATGATCACTGACGAATGATAGCCTGAGCTGTCAATCTCTCTCACACACACTTCCATCTTTCATTCCTATTTCCCAGGTTGTTAAGGATCAGTGCCAAAATATATGGAGATCTATTTATAACATGCACATGTCTGAGTTTGTCTGTATATTTCTCATCTCCTATGAACACAAATGGCTCCCAAACCTAACGAGGTGTGAGATCTGGTGTGGAATAAGGTCAAGTTTGTGTTCCACATGCACTGAATGAGTAATGAGTAATATGTGTGTTATTGAGGAGTTAACATGTATCTTCTGTCTGATATGCTGTACAACATCAGTTTCACACAGCGTGATCAAAGTGGCCCACTTTGTGCCTCTTTCTCACGATTTAAGCCGGAGAGTGTTTTTGTGGCGAGTTTGATTTGTACAAAGGTTTGCACTGACCCTTACACACACAAACACACACATACAGCCTTAATTCAAACACAAGTTGGCCCATGTCCAACGGCATCTTCCCCTGGACCTCAGGTGTTTACAGACTCATGTGCAGTATACACAAGAGTGGATCCTCACTGGTTTTTCTTTCTATCCACAGCTAAATAGTTTTAGAGAGAGTAAACAGACCACCGCCCTTGTTTTGACTATACAAAGTGGCAATGCTTATCTAAAGCGTCCTGAGAGGAATTTGGAAAAAAGCTTACGAAGAGGTACAAGAAAGTAGAACGTGACCTAAAAACTGTGACCATCTGCGTCAGACGTCCAGCTGACAGTTGCCCCTGTTTAGTATCAGTCATATTATTTTGTGCTTGTTGGCTTGAATTATTGAACATCAATTCAGCTTTCCTTCTGTACTTGATTTTCCTTTTCACTTCTGACGGTGGAGCAAATGAAGCGTCCTCCACTGACACTTCCCAGCATTAACCATCATTTGAAGAAATAGTTTGATCACCATGTTCTCAAAAGTAAAACTATGATGCTATGTCTCTTGTTCCTTCCCTTCAGTGTTTTTTTTTATATATAGGCTCTTGTGCATGTAAAAGAGCTTTAAAGTTATAAAAGTCGAAGTCCGCACCAACAGAAGCTCCTCTCTCCCACAGGAAACACTACTACTGAAACACCTCGTCAGTAGTCCCACCTTTAATTCTGGGACTTTGTGACATCCCACTACGTCACCATGTCACACATTCGCAAATTTACACCTAGCAGCTAGTTTGGCACTTAACAGTTGATTTAGCACAGCTGCTCTGTTGTCATTTGCTTAGCTGGTTCAGTCGTGTGTGAACTGAAATAAAACAGGATGAGTACCATGGGATCATGATAGTTGTTGTCCTCGTCATTAAACAGCCACTATTGCTGATGAAAATCTATCTACGTCACTCAGGCAGAAATGTTCAATTACGGATAATGTTCAGAACTTTTATTTACGTTATGAGTCACATTTGCTGATTTCCTTCCTCACTCTCTGATATGTCATCTGATGTTTGCACATAAGTTTTAACATCAGGTGTCCAGAACACACTTTGTTCTTGAGTAAAATTACAGATTTGATATCACTGGGTTTAAACATTTTTGGAAACATTTGAGATAATCTAAGTTCACAACTCATCAAAACATACAGAAAAGGACATTTCAATGCAGAAATGCCAAGTAAGAAGTGACTCTTACCACTCAGGTTCTGATCCAGACACTGAAGCACAGGGTTTCCATGCCTGATGTCCTGTCTGCGGAAACGGCGTTTGCTGTTGGGCATGTATCGTGCGCATAGCGTTCCATCCCAGGCGCAGTAAGGGTCTCTGGCCAGGCAGCACTCAGCACAGGCCTTCCCATAAGTCTCACAGCGATGCAGCTTCATCTGCGCTACACCCACTGGAGAGCCCACATACAGGGCTTGCTGTTTGAAATGATGAGGAGAAAAAAGATGGTGAGGCATAATGGAGATAACAGACGGGTTAATAGACGTGAGCAACAAAGTTTATAATTACAGTCACATCAACGTACCCTTTTCACTGATATGTCCATTGATGTAATTGGAGTTGGCACCTGCAATAATGAAAATAATTGACCTTAGATATTTCAAACAAAGCAAATGTGATAGAGAGGAAATTAAAGCAGAGAACTATTCTTTAAGGATGTGGAGGAAAAAGTAGATAGATTTTTGACAGAAGTTTTCTCTAAGACATCTTTGTGGGTCTTTTTTCTGTCGAGTGCAGAGTGTTTAAGTTAATGAAAGAAGTGTACTTTGTAACGGTGTATGGCAACTTCTTTGATAATGCCTTAAAAATGATTAAGGAGGACCAAAGAACAGAATTATTATGACACCTGATGGGGTAAAACTTACTTTAAAGACTTGTAGCTCCTCCAGTGTGACTTCCTCAGTCTCCAGGCTGTTCCCACTGTGCAAAGCAATGACCTTCAACACTGTACCAACATCTGAAAGACAAGCAAGCAAACACAAACAGATTTCTCCACAGGGCTCAATAAAACTTCATCCTCAAGACAACAGACATAACTCCCTGTTCGACCTTGAGCTAGTCACAATCAGGCTCCTGATTTCTAAAAAAGTGTAGATAATAGCTTTGCGATTTTAAAAATCATGCACTTACCTGTGCCGATGAACATGACGTCATACTGCCCATCCTCTGCCTCAACCCGGTCCACCACGATTTGTTTCAGCTTGTAAGGAATGTTGGCCTTTACGAGCACAGGCTGGCGCAGGGCGGGATGCACCGGCCGCCACATCAACGGGTGGTTGCGGGCAAAATGCAGCACCGAATCAGGGAAGTCCTTTGTGCTGCCAAACTCTCTGCCTGGCTGGTTGATGATTTTACTTGGGCACTGAAGAGAGAGAGGAAGGGGGTGAGAAAGACATGGAGAGCAGAACTATTTTGTTGAAATCCTCGGCCGGCTAACTGATGATGCTACACTGGAAGATGGATGGAGGCAAATAGAAGCGAGACTGAAGGAAAGGTTTAAAGCAAAATTTCCACTTTCACTCTACATTCCCACCATTTTTTTCACCACTGGAGGTGTGCCTTTTAAAAAGAATTTAGACCTAATTATGGTGTTCAAGTGTTCTCAAAGAACCCTCATTAGCAGTTTTATTGTGCCTGAAAACTGTGGATGAAAGTTCACAACCACCGGGGTAAAGTTACGTGTTTGGAAACAGCTCAGTGGCAGCAGACATTGCTGTTCATTAAAAATCCTCCCATTTGTGTCACTGTGGTAACGAAAAAAAAATAATGTGCTGATACTTGGCAGAACTACTGCATAACTCAAATAATTAAGACTGTTTAACACTGTCTAATTAAAGGCACTTATGCGAAACATATGACCTTTGGGTTTGCTCGTGATCCAGATCAGCAATTCTTTGCAGAGGAGCCAGAGTCTTTGTCACGCACAGCTGCTTTTTTGTGAGTCTTCACTGCAACCGTTTAACACAACGATTGGTAAGAAAAGGTCAGCTGTTCTATTCAGAGGTAATTGGCTCTGTTGTCTCTGCTGGTGGCCAAAACCACCACTATTGAAAGCTTAATTTTCCCTCCATTGAAAGCAGATTTACCCTCTTCAGCAAACTGCTATTCCCTTCGCAGTTCCCTGTGAACCTTTTAAGAACCAGTCTCCACAAGCATGAGAGCCAACGTAGTGTCACATCATTCAATCAGTGTATACGTCTCCAATTTCACAGTCAAAATATTCTATTAATTCACCCGTGGATAAATCGGAATGTGCTACACTAACTCTGGTTTTTAAAAAAATAGTGACTTTAGTTTGTCTTTGGTAATGACAACCCTGTCACTGTGTTGGTGCCACTCTGCAACCATTGCTTCCAGTCAGTTCTTTGGCTGTTGAAAATTAACTGGTCCCAGAGTAGGCCCTGGCTCCGAACCAGACCCTGAACCGCCTTGGTTGAAAAGGACTATTAGACTGGGATCCCCTTCCTGTGATGATTAAAGGATGATATAACCTGTACTTTTGTGCAATTAAGATCAACAACTGCAGCAATAGCGAGAAGGGCATACTTTCTTCCTTGCAGAGCTCTTGCTAAGGTTCACAAGACTTAAATATACTGTTATTTGGGACCCAAAAAACTAAAAAATACCACATTAAGGGTGGTTTTGGGGTTGATTTCAAGAGTCTTGTTGGAATTATACTGGGCGGCTGTGCAATCAGATTAGCTACTCTGTGGTGAATGCTGATTTCACTTAAGCATACAAAAGAAAAACAGGCCAAGGAAGGAAAATATATTACTCTGGAATAATCTGAGGGAGGCAGGAACAGGAATAATCCTAAAAAGCAAACAAATCGATCATTTCTCAAGCTGGGAGGTTGGGATCGCAAAGAGATGTGGACGAGAGACGCTCCACACAGCAGCAGGAACTGACTAAAATGAAAGCACATGTCACAGTCAGGAGCCTAAAAACTTCGCCAGATCTCATCAATTAAGGCTGAGGGAAGAGTAGAATTTAATTGAGACCGAGTCTCTTACACAGAAAAAATTCATGAGAGAGCAGTTAGTCATTCGAGCACTTGGTATTTGTGTAAATCTCATTCCCTGATATTGCTATTCCAGACTGTTCTTGCATATGGTAGACATATTGTTACTCCTGCTTATCACAACAGAGAGTGATCCCCACAATAGCTCTGTAACGGTCTGGATTCAATTTCAGAGGGAGTATCTGAACTGTGCAGGGACATTGGACTACAACTGCACAATCTAATGATGTATAATATTACATTTCTCTGAGTATGGTTTACTAAATGCCCTCCATTATAATTTATTCCAGAAGGTGTAGAATGTGTGAGCAGATCCAAGATAAAATCTCATCCTTCCTAACTTCAAATGCTCCCAATAAATGTTGACTTGTTTACAGTGAGACTTTTTTCACAACAAACAGGGTATGAATTGTGATCTTGTGTTTATTTCCAGCAATCACTCCCAGTTTTTCCTCAACTTTCACACATTTATGCACTTATACAGTACTTGTGCAGCTCCTAATGCACATCCTTGATGTGTCAGTCCGTTTTAAATTATGTCGAACTACTCCTCAGCACATAAAACCTAAACTGGAACAGCTCCAGAATCCATTGACAACTCATCCAAACTTTGCTGCGGCAGGTCGACCACGTTCCATCTCCAACTGAGCGCCAAGTGAAAATAAATGAGAGGGAAGAAGTGAGAATGTTTGGCAGACATCTATTCACGGCCATCATTACTGAGTACGTGAGTGTGTTGCATGCATGTGAGTTAAGTGTGCAGTGTGTGAGCTCTGTATCAGAGGAATTGTTCCACCACAGCAAACAGACCCAGAGGAGACTGAGACTATCTCAGGTTCGCAACCTGGAAAATTACTTTCCACAGTTCTATTTCCGCCTCTCTGGTTGTGGTTTACTTACATGCAATCTGAGAGAAAGATGCTTGTGATCCCCAAAGTTCCATGCCTGTTTTTAGTTTAGATCTCATGTGTCTTGTTGGGACTTCCTGTCTTTGTCTCTTTCCCACCTCTTTTCTGTGCATACCTGCATTTCATCTGTTAAATAGTCACTGTGTTTTTTCCTTAGTCCTTGTCAGATCATGTTTCCCCACGTCAGTCCTGCATCTCTTGCATTCTCTGTTGTCCAGAGTTTTTTTTCGCCCTGCTGTCATTTGTCCTCATTTGGTCCTTGCGTGTCCTCAGTGTTCCCTGTCACTTTCGTCTTTGTTTTTGCGTTTCAAGTTTTTTTCTTGGATTCTGTTTTGTTGCCTTTTCGTCTCCAACCGTTTATTGCCTGCATTTTGAATTTTTGGATACCGCTTTAGTAAATAGAGCTTGCTTTATGTTTCCAACTTGCGTGCCTCCCTGTCTGCACTTGGGTCCTCACATTTTGCAAACCCTAACATTCAATGTCAACCTTTCAATGAGAATCCTGTTTGGGTTACAATTTCAAATACAGCCTGCAATTTACAGTGTAATGTTGTCATGCCGTTCAACAGCAGGCAATTGTTTTCTCTTCTATCTGGGCCCCGTAGTGGCAATAAGGCCCGAGGTTTGTGCCTAGATTGCCTATACCTAGATCCTGCCCAGACTGCTACATTAAAACTACCTGAAGGAGCTGAAACAAATGTCCAAAGAAGTTGGGCCAGACATTAAACAGACTTTTCCCTGTCAGCTCCCTTGTACAAAGTCTGTGTAATGTCTGATTGAACCCATGCGTGAATAAAGCAGGCGACTGTCTGTAGAATATACAGCGAGCAAGTAGGTATGTTGCTGAAGTTGCATGGACTGAAGCAGCTTCGTACTCTTTTACACTTGACTGTGCATAGCTTTCCACTCTTTTATTGATATTGTGGTTACATCCAAATACATGTAGTATTGATCAATGGAAAGACAGTTATCATTAAGGAAGAATCTTCTTCTTGCTGCACACTCTGCTAAGTAGCCACCAATGGCCACTAGGTGTGAATTCCTCTGACACGGACAAGCTGCTGTTGTGTGCTACTCTGTGGACATTGAGTTCATATGAGAAAAAAGTGATGTATCCCTGAAAACCCTAGACCTGATGGAGGATGAAGAGATTGGTTTAAGATAGGATATTACAGCATTCATATACTGTACCTATGCCTAAAGTGAGCAGTCCCTCAGCATATATGGCTGGTTAAATGACTTCTGAGTCAATTGTGTGGATATAAAACACATTTCGTTTAACCTTCAACATTCATTATTTAAAAACTGGCACTTTAATGTATGACACCAAACCAACAGTGCAGGCAGGAGGCAGAAAAGTATGCAGATGATACTCTTGATTGTCGATGTGACGGCATAATGTAGTATGGCTGATTTAAAACAGGCCACACAAGTGATTTTACTGTCAGAAAATTAATCCAAGAGAAACACCCAGGCAAATTAAATTCTGTGCAGATCATCGAGGATGAAATATGTCTGGTAGCGACTCAAAAGCTCCATATTTAAGCATCAAACACAAGGCTTTTGTGATGTCAGTGTGGATGACAGAGACAGGCAGATAATTCATCACAATGTTAATGAAATGTAATGCCAAGCTCCAGGTAGGATTACCACTAAAGCTTTAGTAAAGAGAGTATCCCATCGCATCCTCTATTAGAGAATGAGTTTTGACACCACTTTCAACAACGTGCAGTGATATTTCAATCCAAGATAAATATCCAGGGAGGATAACTCCACCAAGTCCTTCTCAAATGAACTCTTTCGGAAGGTGAAACTAAGCTTTCCACTCCTTGGCAGGTTTTTACAAGTGAGTAAGGAGACATGATGGATAACACACAGTACAAAGCTTAAACCTGTCACAATGTATGGAAATTAAATGGACCTCAATGTTCTATCAAACAGAGAAATCCAGGTCGGTGTAATTGTTTTTAAAAAGTTTAGCAAAAGAATAATTGAACTCTAGCCAAACATTCAAGTAGGATATCAAGCTGTTCTTCATCAAGATGGCGCTTGGATGAATAATTAGAGGAGAATGAAGCAACTAACCCCCCTCTATCTCCTTCCCATCTGTGCCTCTTCATCAGCCCACCCTGAGTCATCACCTTTTTCCCCCTGTTTCCTCTCTACCTCCATTTCCTCACTTCCCTCTCAGTTTCAGGCCAAAAATGGCTGTTAATCAGAGAGTCAGTGGAGTGAGACCACGGAGGTGTCTGCTCTGTTCTCACATTATTCATATTCCTTCTGCCTCTATACGCTCTCCTTCACTCCGGTAACGAGGTGGAATTACACGCGCGGCGGGATTGTGTGTGTGTGTGTGTGTTGCCTACACGCACATGTTTACGTGTATAACAAGTGTGAATTACAGTGATATGGTGGAGAGAGCATGACAGGGCTCCACTGGGAGTCAGGATGTAAACCAGAAGAAGGGTCTGTACTGTATACAGTGAGCACAGCTGCACTACCGCATACAGTAGTTTATGTTACTGATATGGAAACTTTCTGCGCCTCATTTTTAATGTCTTTATCATCTTTCCCTTTCAATGCTTTTTTCCACTTTCTGTTCTGGTCGGCTACGCACAGTAGGCTCGAGCAAACGCTTATCCTCGAATTATGTTTGTACACAACTGTATTACATTACATGTTTTGGGGAAAAATGCAGCACGATACATAATGTGTTCAGGAAAATGAATCCAGCTTGTTTCCAACTGATGTGGAAAATAGCACAGCTAGTTTCCTGGCAATGTCATCACAACCAATTGGGATGATTCACTTACTGTTAAATCAATCATTTTAAATCCATTCTTAATTGATTAAAGCACTGGCATGATGGTGTTTTGTCTGTTACCGTAGTTACACATAGCTAAAATGACTGTATTCTAATGCAATAGCCCGGCAATAAATAATATTAATGAAGGTTATTATGCTTAGTTACTGTTGAAACTATGACTAACTTAAACTTTGTAATCATTTGAAAGGTGGTGTCTCATAGTGCTACTGCTCTGTCTTAAGTTTGAGCCCTACTATTGGTATTACAACAAAAAACTGCACTGAAATTAATGTATTCACCAGTTTTACAGGATCAATTTAAGATGTATATTTAAAAAAAAAGTTTCTGGAAAACCATAAGTTCATATTGCATACCGTTGATAGAGCCCACCAGGTTGTTTATAGAACCAAGATCAGAAGAGGATACAAAAATGTAAAACAGTGTTTCATCAGCATATGAAGAGTTGGACATTTATGTTTCCCAAAAACGTTGCCAAGTAAAAGCATGAGTTATGGAAAATATCTTGGTAATGGTAAGTAAACTATGTTAGGTGGTATAGTCAATGTATGGGCAAGTTAAACATTTGAGTAAATCCATGGTCAGAGGTGATAAACTTAGACAATCACAAAACGATCACTCACCACACCAGGTCTTGGATAAGGTACCCTGCCTTCGTAAGCCCCCCACTGGTAGTCGGGGCCCTCTTTATGAGCGAAGGGTCCATTGAAGGCTTCTCGGATATCAGCCATGCGGTAAACACACACAGCAAAACCCTGGAACACATTACTGTGGAGAGAGCGGAGATATACAGTTTAACATGAACAACTTAATCCAAAAACTATTTGGGCAATAAATGTGATCCGAGTCAGTTACATTTGCAACAAACATAAAGACAAAATGAAGTCACCAGTTTCTATTTTATAGGACTAATAAAATAGAAACTGGTGACTTCATTTTGCCTTTATGTACTTATAATATAAGTAATTCAATCAGTGGTGTTTTTTAAGTTCATCAATAGCTTTATTAGATGCAAGTCCCAAAATCTAAACACTGTCGCTTGAGCAACTTAACATTCAGCTTTTAACTGGTTAAAAATTTGGTCCAGCTCTGTTCACACCCTTGATGCACCTGTGACCACATTCAACAGTGATGTCATGGTGTTCTGATACACCCCAGAGTACACACTAACAGCTCAGCAGAAAGGTAATGAGTTATGCCACTGGATGTCAGTAAATACATGATTTTAATGGGCTATTAGGTTGGTCTCTAAGTATGTGATAATGGAGACGAAGATAGTGATTGCAGTATTTTGACTATCATGGGACACTGCCCCTTACCAAATTACATTTACAGTATTCAATTTATTAGACTTGAGATTTTCTATGACAAACTACAAAGTAGATAATATTTAGGTATGATGTCACATATACAGTATATTCACCTGATGGTGCTGAAGATCGCATAGACATCTGGGTTTCTCTCATCCTTAGTCCTCAGCAGGAAAACATCCTCTGTTTTACAAAAAAAAGACAACATCATTTAGCATTTCTAAAAAAATTGTATTCTATGTATCAATTCATGTACAGAAGACTTTATGTTAAAATACAACTGTGCGCAGGTGCAAAAGGTTTATGTGTCTCTCACCCAGTTGGTTGAAGTGTGTGTCAATCCCATGAGGTCCCGGTACGGAGCAGACCAGTCTGGCTTTGATGAAAGTACTCCATTTGTTCACCAGAACTCTTTGGCCTCCAACATCATTCTGGCAGAAAACAGAGTACACACAATCTATAAAACACAGCTGCATATTCATTTCAAAACACAAAGTTTCATTGCTTTGGCTCTGTACTCAAGCATGCAGGATTTGGATTCAAATAATCTGAGGTTAAAGCAACTGTAAGTGTTGAAAGAGAGTGAAACTTTAAGGCTTTCAAAATGAACTTAAACTTGAGCACAAGGCCATCAAAGAGTGTTTTTTTTTTTTACCGAGACAGTGTAAGTCTGAAAAATTACTTCCATCAAACTGAGCACGTATTCAACTGCTGAATACAAGGCCCAAGTGTCCCAATACAGACAGGAAGTGAACTTTCTTTAACATTTGGGAGACTGTATTAAATAACTACAGCTACAGTCCATAAATACCTTCAAATTCAAGCAAAAAATAAGGACTTGAACACTGTTTCATTTCAATATAACATTTTCTTGAACACAGACAAAAACTACATCACGTTATATTCAACTACTGCTACAACTTCAATATATACACACATACTGTTTGTATGAAGTGTGCTTCTGTTGAATCTGTTGTGTGCACAGTTCCTTATCTTTTGCAGAGAGTAGATGTGCAGGGAGTCACAATAGATACAGAGGGAGTGTGTGCGTATCCTTCACTTTTCCCCTTTCATTAAAACTGAAGAAATCATCTTGTATGTGTGTAGGGGTGCGTACATATGCATGACTGCATGCATTAACATTTTTTTGCGTCTGTGTGTGTGTTGTGATGGACTCAGCAGTGATAATTGGCTTCTTGGCAAGAGGCACCACCGGGAAAGTGATGACAATATTCAGTTTTGCCTGAGGGAGAAAACAACGACTGAAGAGGAGACACCCTAATGCGTCTACGCGGGGAGAGACAGATGGAGGGAACGTGAAGGGGAGACGGAAATGACGAGGCGACGAAGAAAGTTATAATTTGAAGGTTTAAGTCGGGTTTTGCCTGAGAAGCTTTCGCAAACTTTTCTGGCACATTCGAGTGTGTCTCTAAGGAAACCCTGCAGCTGTGTGTGTGTTTGTATGTGTGCTTCAATGCATGCCTGTGTTTGCATATGGCACACACAGCCTCACATATGGTTTTACAAGACAAATCAATGCGTGAAAGAATGTGGGAGAGCGTGCAGGGCTGATGGGGATCATTTGACAGCTGTGTGTGTGTTTTGGAAGGATTCACATGATTCTGAATATCACGGTGCCTTCACAGTCCCTCAGGGCGATGTAAATATGTGATTGCCTAAAAAAGAGATTAGCCTTTTTCATGACAGGGTCACAATAGGAGGAGAAAGCCATAAAACCACAACCTCCTTGTCCTGGGAAGTTAGACGTTTGTATGTGAAAATGTAGAAAAAGCCCCCTAATTCAAATAATTTCTTTCCACTCACTTTTCTCTGCATTTGTCTTCTCATGTAACCTTATTTCCAGTGGGATTGTGAATCCATACATCAGACTGAAAGACCTGGCGTAGAATCAATATCCGAGACCCATAACGGATCCACCAGATAACAAGAAAGCCCAAAAGGACTCCCAGATGTCACAAGCTCTTCATCAAGTGAAACACCCCTGCAGATGTCTCATTCCAGAGACCGGATCCTTTTATGGTCATCAGGATGAGCACAGCTTACCTGACAGTCTGACTCCACTCATCCCCACTTGCCAACAGAAAATCTACCTATATGCTTATGTGCGTCTGTATCTGACTTGTGTCTTTGGATGCTGCTGAGTCAGACGGACTTACGTCATTTTTCCATTCCAACATAAATCACCTCCACTGGAACGCACCGACAGAATAAGGCTCATTGACAGATATAACAAAGCCTCGGCCGATTTCACAAATATGTGGTACGTGAGCAGTGCCATGTGCAGCCTTTAAAAAAATGTAATGTCTACACACGAAGGGTTAAGGAAGTAGCTATTCTCACCGCACACACTCGTCCGATGCGTGTGTGTATGGCCCCCTCCCTGTCCCCTGCGTCCGTGGCCTTCTCAGTGAAGAAGAAATACACTTTATCGTTGTCTCTGTCGTCGTTGTCCGGGATGAGGTGGGCAGCGATGAACTTGGGGTCTGCAGAGGAAGAGGTGAGAGATGTGGATGTAGACATACCAAACAACATACAATCAAAATGATGAGTGGTCTTTTGTCAAAGCAGCAGAGTCTGTCTTACTTATGATGCTTAAAATCAAATGCAACATACTTCTAATAGTTTAAACAAATGACTGAATGACAAAACTCACTCCCCTAGTCCAGAACATTTCCTGAAAGATTTCACCTAGTGACATGTAAATCGAATGCAACACAATGCTAAATTTTTTGTTATCAAGTCCCCCTTCCATAATAAATGTGTCCTTCTTGTTGTCTCACAGGTGAATGTTTGAGCTTCACTGTGTGGAATGATGCATGTGCAGAGTTTGACACTAGAAGGCTTTTTTCGCACCAATTGCTCAAAGTGTTGATTTTCTCTGAGCACATTAAAAGTCTAATTTTAAGAGGCGGGCCTATGAGCATGATTTGCGACATAGATAAATAGACAGAAATAGTTTAAATGTCAATCTCGGTGTAATATTCAGTAAACAACTGTAATGTGGAATCTAAAAAGCCAACACACTTAGATTGGACTTTACAGTAAGGTATGGAAACATCCTGTGTCTTTTGATATAGTAAATTCTTTTACTATATATATTTTTTTGTATTATTATTATTATTATTATTATTATTATCATTATTATTATTTTTAGAAAACCATGTAGGACACCTGCAGCCTTATCTTGCAGGTAATGTAGGTGGTCTGATAAGAATTATTATGGCATGGGAAAACACCAGTTCCTGATTGTCTAATAAACCAATTCAATTTTGATCAAGTTTATTAAATAACATGTAACCGTCGCAAATGTGCTTTTGCTTCTTGCTAGATTGATTAACCCTTAATGGTAAAAAAGATTTTTAAAAATATGACAGACACAGCTGTTTGTTTTTTTGTGGGTTTTCTTGTCTTTGTTTTTGGCGTTTCTTGTGCAAATAATCGGTCATATATTAATGATAATACTTTCGAAATTAATACACTCATGAAACATTTTTTTACTGCACATTGTCTTATTTCTGTATTGATACAACAACCAAACATTAGCCTACCATGGAGCAGTTTCTCATCATTCTCGGTCCTCATGGTGGAGCGACCTCCCATACTCCTGAAGATCACTGAGTCTCTACCCAGGAAATCTGCCGTCAGCCCTGTATACAACTCTCCACCTGTAGAGATGCATGGAGAGAGAACAAGTTTGTAAAGTGAGAGGTAGAAGAGTAAAAGACATACGACTGGAAGTAGGCAGAGAGGAGGGTAAAAGTGGAAATAGAGGGAGGGATTGGAAGAAAAGGGTTATAAGAGTGTGAACTAACAGCAGCAATGAAGGAAGAAAAGATTAGGGAAAAAATAAAGTTTGGTACAGAAGAGCAAATAGGAAACTGTGGGTGACGGGGAGAAATGTTGCGGTTCAGGCAAACGAGGCAAAGGAAGAGAAGGAAAAAAGCAATCGAACAAATCCAATAAAGAACACAGTGGGAGAGTAATCTAAAACCCAAACCTTAAGCCCCCCTCGTACAGCGAGTCCTCCGCTGAGACCAGAGACCATAGCCGAGGACTCAGTTTCAATTTCAACAACTCGGAAAATTGATTTTCTTGCAAACAGAAACAAAATATTTCCTGTTGCACATTTCGTAACTGAGTCTCGAAAAAACATTCGGCAGCCAAGGTTATCTGTTGTTAGTCAAGATGGAAGACCTGAAAACGGCTCGGAGCAGAAATCACCACAGCAGCTTTTAGATAACGAGGAATTATTCGAGATAGTGTTTCAGAGTAATCCAATTTGTTTTCTGAGACAACTGGTTGTAATTCTTACGAGCACGGTGCCCAAATTAGACGTGGAATCTGGCCACAGTGATCCCATGGGTGTGACTTAAATCTTCTTATTTTATTTGGCTGCAACAGTGACATTAGAAACAGACTCGCACAGACACACCCTTCTTTACATTACAAACACCCACAAACACATATGCAGTCAATTCGAACTCACATTCAGTCGAGCAAACCTAAACAGACACACAGAGTAACTGGTGATGACAGGGCCTATTGAGTTTTGGGAGTTTTGGGAGAAGCTCCTGACATCGGGGAGGGGAAAACATTATTGGGTTGATCTCTGATAATTAAGACTTTCATCATCATTTACATTGTTTGCATCGACCTCTTTTGTCTTTCCTATGTGTGCTTCATTGTGAGTTTAGTTGTTTTGTTTGATAATGTCAAAGATCTTTTTTCAAGGCTGGTGCACTCGGACTCTCTGTAAACAGCAATGGTCAATAAGAGCCCTGTTTGCTTTTTGCACACCTCGGATTTCTAATGAACAAAATCCATGGAGAGGTCAATGGTCACCGGCAGAGACGGAGCAGAAACCCTGAACACGGTGCCCGGTCGTGTGAGCATAACCTCCAGCCGTCTGGTCATCTTACACGACCCTGCCGACATTGAGGTAGGCCAGGAGATCTGTTGAGTCAGCATTTCACTATGTTGAAAGTGACATTTAAATGTGTCCAGGTGAACAAATCACCCTCCTCATCCCAGCATGTATGATTTAATATCTGTTTTTGTCCCCCAGTCTTCCTGCAGTGAGCTTCTGCAGGCCTAATGGCGTTCCTCTCGAGCTTTGTGTGTTGTTCTCTATCTACGTATGTGTCCACTGTAAAGCTCTGTTGGGGTCCAATCTGGCTCCATTTTGACGTTCCCCTGCCAGAAACAGCGCATTGTTGGATAAATTCTGATGCTGAAAGCACGCAGCTGCAAAGAGAATAGACTTGCACACACGCACATTCCTCCACCCTCAGTGGCTCTGAGGATTGTCTGTCACTGATATAAATCAAAATTATTACATGAATTAACTTTATCTGACATTCAGAGAGAAACACCCAGAACTATTTCACCTAATCAGCGCAGCTCCAATGTGCGGTGTGTGTGTGTGTGTGTGTGTGTGTTTTTTTACCTATTGGGGACCATTTTTGGCAAAACTACTGACCATGCCAGGACTTATAGTCCTCATGGGGACCAAAGACCAATCCGAATAAAGCAAAACATGATGGTCCCGGCAAAGTTTAAGGGTAAGGTTAAATATAGTGTTAGGCATAAGTTGGTTAGGGTATGGGTTTGGGTTAGGCTGTACAGATGAAGAGAGGCCACTGAAAAGTCATATCAAGTAAAGCAGCTTGTGTGTATGTCAGAGCCAAAGATGTTCTCCGTAGTTGCTTGGGGTTATTATCATATTAAAACATGTAGCATAGATCTGTGCAGAGCAGAGAAATGGATAGAAACAGGCTCTCTGTGTTTGACATTTTAAACAATTAGATGTGGCGGATAAAGAATACCAAGACACAGAACAACAGCTCTGTCACAGCAGATCAACTTGAGTAAATGATATTTTGTTATTCCGGCCAAGGGCGGGAAGGGTGGACCCAGCAGGTAGTCAAAACCACCCGAATACCATCGACACCAAACTATCAAGAATTACTGAGGTGAGGTGTCTGCACAGAGTCCAAGGCATACCAAAAGACAACACTGACACCAGCCACGGTCCGTTCACCCTGCTGCCTTCCGACAAGTGATACAGAAGTACCTACTGCCAGACCACCAGACTAAATACTTTGTCCACAAGAATCACCTGTTTGCATTGTATATGCTCTGTGTTTTTGGGTAGTACTTTTTTCATTATTTTGACAGTTGACAGTGAAGAGGATGACAGGAAGAGGAGGGAGGAGGGGTATGACATGCACAAAGGTTCCATGCTAAAATTAAACCTCAGATGTTGGATTTCTTTGTCGCCTGGACCATTCGGCTACCAGAGCACTCCGTGTTTTAAGTTTTTCACTATAATGGTATTGATGCGACACAAATTTCCTGTTGAAACTGGGAGAACTCATCTAAAAACACAGGGAAAACAACTTGGGACATACCACTGAAGGTGCTAGCGAAGGGGAAGCTGGGGTCATGTGGAACCTTCCCGCGTCCATTCTCCACATTCGTAGGATCCATCGTGAACACATGCTGGAGAGGAAAAATCACAAACAGTCATGAGTCATTCATTCCAGCAAGTCTGTTAGATAACGTCAGCCTCGCGTTTGTCCCTTCTCAAGAAACAGGCCTGGACTTCAACTTGAACATGAAGAATTTGCTTTATGTGCATCAGACTGTGGACCGGGTTACATTTTCTTCCATTTGGAAAGTCTTTCACCTTCTACCTTCTCCACTGGAGCACCTGACATTAATTATCTTGCTCAAGACAAATTCAAGGAGTCTATTTATATTGGGTACATTTCTCTTGCTTTTCTGTCCCGTGGTCCAGAGAGAAGTGGGACAGGAGCTGTTTTCAGTGTTCAGCCTGTGTTTGAGATTTATTTGTCCTTCCAGTGAACCCGTCTGTGTCCGTCTGAGAACTAAAGACGCTGTCTGAGAAACGAATAAATGCAGGATCAGTCGAGTTGCCAGAGTTCAAACACGTTTCTCACTCGGTTCCCAGAGCAGCAGTCCTGAGAGCTGGACACAGTATTCAGCTCGATTGTACACTCAGGAGCCAGCAGGGTTACAGAGTTAAACAAAGCCCATAACACTGTTATCAAATAAAAATTACACTTAAAATCCAAGCAGAATAAGAATTTTGCCGGTTCGTATGAGAACAGGTTTCATGACACTCGGGGTCCCAAACCTCAGTCAACACACACTGTGCAGTAAATGAGCGAGGTTCACGCAGGAAGTCATAATCTTTGACATTTACACGTAAAAGAAAGGAAGAAGAAAAATTCCACTCTGTCTCGCCAACTGATATTGTTAACGGAATCAATGGAACCTCTTTCATTGGCTGTGAGAAACGTCGAATGTCAGATGGGATTTTTCCTGGGAAAAGTATTCTGCTGCGTGGGAAGTGGAGCGACTCGGTGTGTTTTCAGCAGCAGTGCTAACAATAGACTGTTCGGAAAAGTAGGATGGACTGAGTTATCAGCATGATCAAAACTGAAAATTCAGGTACAATGTAAGTATATGTGTCAGAGGAAGAGTCAGCAAAAACCAGGAAAACAAAACCATTAGACCCATACTTTCAGCCTGAAAATGCCTCCAAAATTTAAAGTGTTTAAACATGTTTGATGGATCGCCATTTTGCATCTCACCGCACCAAATCCTTTTTTTCTGTCTCCAGCGGTGAAGGAATAAGGAAACAATTAAAGCAGCAGACTTGTGCTTTCTTCGTCATTCACCAGTTAGTTGATTTCACCTGACGAACGCTGGCCACGTCCTCGGATTGTGTGATTCGTCGGGTCAAAGTGGGGTCACTGCGGACAAAAGGCCTTTTGTTTTTTAGCCCCTCTACGCCCACTTCAACGACATCAGCGTACCAGGCTGCCTCTGCCAGAGTGGCCAGGGTGAGATCAAGGCGTGTTTCTGGGATAAAACGCGAATGGAAGGCGACAGGGGCCTACAATTAGACCTTGTGTTTGATTCAAGTCCATATAACTGACTTGAGTGTCCTCACAGTGAACTCGGTGTGTGCATGAGTCTCTGTTCCTCTAATAGACAATGGAGTATTGTTACTGGGAGGGTGAGTCTTCCACCGAACGGAGACCACAGGGGAGATGATGACATTGAAGTCTGCGAGATAAAAATACTGTAAGAAACAAAGTGGACAATGCGGACACCCACGCATGTTAAGTTTTGTACGTGCACCAACACATTCACGGTCACCGGTGCAGTGAAACGTGCTGAGTAACATGGATACAGAAAATTCCTACTGTCAGAAACACACCATAGGATTATATATACGCTGGCTTATCCAGCAGGTCTGAGGAAATAAGGAGAGACAGTTTATTTCTTTATTTGATCCACATGTAGCTGTTTGAATGAGTTTCACAGGTGTCAAAGGGAACATGTGCAGCCTACCAGCACGCACAATGCTTATACACACAATCACACTTAATGAAATGTGAGCTGATGAGGGGTATTAAAAAAAAATGCTCTGAATCTTGTCTCACCCTAAGACCCACATTATTTCTTCCAATTGTGGATTCATGTGGATTTCTTTTCTAAATTAAAAATTGAGTCTGTGGATTGTATGATCACTTCTTTGTCGATTTTAAAGTTGTACCAGATGTACTTTTTCCATCCAAAACTAGAAATCCTCCATTTGAAGAGAAGTGGTACTTACGCTCGCAGAGGAAGATTTCTTTTCTGCAGATACTGCGCGATAAAAATGGAATTGTTAGCGGTGATGTACAGCGCGTGATTTTGTGCTGCTTGTTGGTCTTGTTCTCATCACATTCACTCTAACTCGTATTTCTGCTCGTGTTTCCATCTGCTCTCTGCTCTCCGTCTCCCACACTGCCGAGCACTTTAAGCCCGCTCGTTAGTCATCCTCATTCTTTCAGCACCTTGCTTGAACGTCACTGCATGAAGTCCCCATCGGAGTGTGTGTGTGTGTGTGTGTGTGTGCGCGCGTGTGCGTGTGTGTTATGTGGGTGGATTGGCACACAGTGAGTGTCTGTAAGTTTTTCTGCGTATTCCATTTTTTCAGTGCATATTGGGCATTACAACCCCAATTCCAGAAGAATTGGGATGTTGCGATTTTTCCATTTTGTTGTGTTACAGGCATCAAAATTCACGAGTGTGTATTTAAAACAATAACGTTTATCAGTTTGAATATGGATTGGTTTGTCTTTGTACTGTATTAAATAGCATAAAGGTTGAAAAGCATTTCTAAAGGATTGTATTCTGTTTTTATTAATGCTTTATCCCTTTTTTGGAATCAGGGCTGTATTTGCAAGAGACTGTGTAGTTTTAGGGTCGTATGTGTGTTTGTGTGTGTGTGTGTGTGTGTGTGTGTGTGTGTGTGTGTGCCTGTGTTATCTCATTATGATCGGGGGGAATGGTGTGGCTGCCGGCTCAGCTGATTAGACTGTCAGAGTCACTTTGACCAAACTCTGCCAAGACAAATACACTCGAGTGCAGTGATACAGAGAGAGAGAGAGACATCCAGGCCACTTTGTACTCAGCTGTGCCAAGCACAACACATCAGGACCTCCACTGCAAAACCGTCGAGACAAGCGACTACTGACACAAATGTGTGCACATTGGTATCATTTAATCTGGACCCTAAATCAGATGCCTTAAAGCGAGGCTATGTAAATTCAAACTGCTAACGTAGCACACTGAAAAGTCCGACTTTAGCGATGATGAAACGAAACATCTCTCAGTTTCACACACTCAGGAGTTTTCCTGCTACAGCCTCATTTGGTCTGGTACGACCACTGGCTTTTATCATGGCTAATGTTAGCTAACAATATTATAATGCTGTGATTCAGCATTAAACATCATCCCACGGCTGTCATTTTTGGCAACAATGGCTGCTGCTCAGTGAAACCTAAAAACAGTGATTTAACAGTGATGTCTGTTTTTTTTTTTTTTTTGTATCAGTTCCCACAAGCTTCTTTGGGATTCATTTTCAGATTTACTATTTTTCATCAAAACAGCAAAGGCAAAGGCTTTTAATGTCATAAAGGAAATTCATACCATAAGAAGTACATGAAGGCTGAGGAAAACAAATCATTGCAACTACAAAGAACGACCAGAGACGTATAAAAGTGATCGTCTCTGTTACATGTCATGGAGCTGAGATACAGTTACGTCTCACACGGGGTCTTCTGTGTCAGACTCTCAGTTTGAATCACATCATACCGCCGCCGTCCCCGTCCCATCGCTCTTCCTCTCTCCCACTGAGCTGAACAAAGCAGACATCCACCTTATGTGCTCCCAGCTCCAACCAGCCTCTCATCTGGCTCTCCATCCGCCTCCCCCTCTTGTCCTCCCTCACTTTTAAAGTCTTTGATTGAGTAGTGCTGCGAGTGTATATAATTCTTTCCCAATGAAGCAGTCGAGTCGAGGTAGTGCGGCGTTACAAAAATGTTAAATCTGTAAAAATTCCAGTTTGGACTCACTTCAGGTATCTTAAAGGCGACTGGGCCGACCAACGGACCTCATTTGATATGGTGTTGTACTTGGCCATACCGGCGCTGTCCAGTCACATAATGGCTGGGCTGCCTCTCTCACCACTCAGCTCTCACTCTAGTTGACAGCATGGGAAGCCCGCTCTCTCATTTCAACTCTGGTGAAAGCAAGCGAAAAGCCGAAAAAGACGGATAAAAAGTATAAAACGAGCGAGAGACAGAGAGCTGATTAAGAGTTATGATAATAATTAAAGTGCCGTTAAAACTGACATGAAATGCCAAGTGAAAGGCCTAGAAACGACGGAAAAAACCCCGCCGGCAAAGGCAGAAGCAGTAAAATCAGAGGCTTCATTCATCCCCACTTTGTACGGCTCTGATCCAAAGGCAACATACGTGGGAAAAATAAGAGGGTGATTTATGAGCAATTAATATTTTATTATGCTTTCAATCTTTTTAGTCCACTTTTTATCCACGTTGATGCTGTTGGCCCCACTGAAGAGCCCCCCATCCCCACCCCCCCGCGCGCTGGACTCGAAGCGTCCCATGTGGAGCACTTACAAAAGGTTGTCGTGGAGGTCTGCCATCACGATGAGAGGAAGTGAGTTATTCAGGGGGTTTCTTCCTAAGTGCCAGAAAGCAGAACTGTGGAGTAAAAGTGGGCTTTCACTGAAAAAATGGAGCATGTGAACTGATCCAGTTCTACAGCACAGCGCCGCTGTTTGTGTGTTCAATCCGCCGGTTGTTGTTAGGTGCATGTACATGTCTGCTTCAGTGTGTGTGTGTGTGTGTGTGTGTGTTTGTCAATCAGTGTCTTTCCGCACATTTGCGTCTATATATTTATGTTTTTAATGCGCGTGCCTTTCATCACGTTTGTGTGTGTTTCTGTCTGTATCTCTGCCTATTTATATGTTCTAGTTTGTGTCATTTGTTTTGTTTGATTATGTGTGTGTGCACGCATGTGTGTGGTCCATGGTCCCTTGTATGTCGTCACTGTGATACGGTGGTTTATTTTCACATACATGACACAGCTCCGGGCTGCTGTGTCACTCACCATGGGGGGGGGCACCAGTCTGTGTCCGACCGAGGCGGCGGCGACACACACACAGACATACACTTTACATTGTAGTTTCACATGTGTCAGGTACCGAGACGAACACCATGTGGTGAGAATGAATCCAAATACTGTTTTCTCTCGAGAAGTTCAATAAACTGGGACACACTGTTAGCTAGATGGAATTACATTTTTATTGCAGAAAAATGTCAAAATAGATTTGACAGTTTTATATGCATGAAAAATCCCAACAACCTCCTACAACTATAAAAACTACTGATGCTCCTCTCCATCATGAGCATACGTCACTTGAATATTGCTAAATGCCTCCCTTTGTTTTCATCTTTGAATGAGAGAATGAAATATCGGGAGGATTATCCGACACCGCAGTGTAATAACAGCCCGTCCAACATTTTCAAAACACGGCCTGTCCCTGAGAGAGACTGTTTCTTCACCGCTTATGTAAAACAAGCCTGATCCATGTCGTATTTCTTGCTACATTCAGCAACCTTGCGTCAAATCTTTGGATGGACGGAAACCACAAGACAGAGGGACAGAACGGGTATGTGCATGTCTGCTCCCTAACTGAGATGAAACACCTCAAGGGTCAAAGGTCATCCCACCCAAAGTCCGGTCCTAGGGCTCGTGGCCTCTGTCTCCCCCCCCCCCCCCGAGAGGTCAGACAAACACCCAGGTGTGCGTTCTCCGCCAGTTAACGATTGGTTAAATAAATGAACAGGCTCCCCGCGGTGTCGTCCATTCACACAGACACTCCGACGAGCTGAAAGGACGCGGTTGTGGTCTGAGTGATGATCAGTTCGGAGGGCTGAGGTTGATTTAATACACCTATAGTTGATAAATCCTGGGAGTCGCTTCATATGTAGAGATACAAACACACATCTTCCTAACATGAACCCATTTTTGAAATAAATTTTGCTGGGCAGCAGTAGAGTCAACTTCCTTCATCATCATAAACTAGTCAACAATAGCTCACAGTTAAACATGCTTTAACCCAGGGCTTTATTTAGGAAGATTGCGATTACAATCTTTCCGCAATCTGCAGACATTTGTGAGGGATGTGCACCGCAAAGTTAAAGTGTTGAACCATGACTCCATTATCAACACAATACATGGACACACTTTGTTTTGTAACACATTGATATGTGATTCCAAACTCAACTATTTTTTGCCTGCACCATACTTCAGTAAACTGTTACATTAGAGTGAAGGCAGTAGGTCCTGTCTGCGGTTAGATTACGGCAAAGAAAGAACTTTGGTTCAGCTTGTGACAAATTCTTTTCAGTTTGTAACCTCGGCTTTGGTTTGGCCAAGGTTTGGGAATTATTGTAATTTGGGTAAAAAGATATCACATGGAACAATGCCGCATTAAAATATCTTGAAACAACTCGACCTTTGTTATATATTTTCTTGAATTGTGTACTTACATTTGACCAAATGTTTCTTGAACATGGTGAGATAGGATGATTTTAGACATTTGTGTTAATTTCTCAGGGAATAATGCATGGATCTTGATGGGAAACAAATCTGGCATATTTCGGTGAGTACAAAAGTAGACTGTTAGACAGGAATTTCCATGTGAAAGTCATGCTGAGTGTCATGTAAAAAAAAAGAAAATTCACGCCCATGTCCATGAATGTGATAGATTAGATTTCATGACTATTCACAAACTGCTGTGATACTTTGCTACGTGCCAACAATCGATTAGTTCAAGTGTTTTGCAAGAAATTTCCCAGAGAGTAGAATCTAAGAATCCAAACTGGAGACCTACTTTCCTACAACATCTGCTCAGTGCCAACCATCAAAGATTCCCCTGACTTATTTTTCTATCTCCACTTTTTCTTTTCCTTGTTCTTCAAAGATGCAGACCACCGTATAGTGTTGCCCTGTTACTGTGCTCAGAGTATTTCAGCACAAACAGAGGAGGACATTTGCTGGTTTTCATGATGTCCCCGAAAGATCCTGAGTCCGAAAACCACACTGAGTTTGAGAGATTAAGTGGGAGGTAGAAAAC
This sequence comes from Sparus aurata, assembly GCF_900880675.1. Taxonomy (NCBI): domain Eukaryota; kingdom Metazoa; phylum Chordata; class Actinopteri; order Spariformes; family Sparidae; genus Sparus; species Sparus aurata. The sequence continues at coordinate 23,162,928 of NC_044193.1, read as the reverse complement.
GGCATCAAGGAGAACACACACACTGTGAAGAGCACCCGAGCCCACAAGAGAAAGAAAAAATGCTGCAGTGCACTTTCTGTACACACAATCCATTACACACTCTTCCCACTAAAGGGTTGGCCCTCTCCCACTCCTCTGTCTCCTTCCCCCCTCCCTCACTCATTGCCAACACCCAGCTTTCCTCTCTCCTCATGCCCAGTTCGCCCCCTTCCTGCTGGGAAAGGCAAGGCTGCACCCTGCGCTGCGATCTGGAGGACCGCCGTGAAACAGCGAACTACGAGTCGTTCTTAATGGCTCCATTCATTGCTTCTTGTCTTTCAAACGGCTCCAAGCGTGAGACTCCACAGAGGGTCCCTCTGAGCTGAGTGGCTGTGTAGAGAGCCAGCCTGTGCACTTGAAAGGATGTATAGAGGGCCCAGCGCCGCGGCTGAGTAGCCTTACAGAAAGCCTCATGGCAGCGCTGCCTGCTGAGGCTTAACATTGAACCCCCGGGATCTGAGAACACAGTAGAGCCCGTCTGAGCTACAAAAACATCTTGGCACCAGCCATATTTGTTTCATTAGCCTGGTTTCCTCCACAGAGGCCACTCATTGATTCCTTATCATCTCATATGTACACTGCTTTAAGTGTATAATAATACAGTGGCACCCTGCCTCTATATTGCTACTTATAGTATAATAATAAAGACATTTCTGCACGTAAACTAGTTGGACAGCCATTCTTTTGAACTTTTATGGACTTTGTTTGAATCAATCGTCTGCTGAGTTTTGCTTAAGTCTGTGTTACTTGGCCAATATTAAGTTGTCTGGTGTTCAAACAACTTTCACCATATTTGATTGACTGTATTTGAATAACATAAAACTAAATGTAATCAGAACCAAAAGTCCTTGTGGTGGCGGTCCAGAACATCCTCAACAGAAAAACAACTGTCAAAGCAGTTTAACATTCAGTTGCATAACGTAACTTCAGTCATGAACAACATGCATAACTTAAGTTAACATTAACATACATTACATAATTTGTAACGTAGTTGATTTGACCCTGTTTTCCTAAACTTAACCCAGTAGTTTTCTTGCCTAAACCCAACCAAACATAACAGTGATATGTCTTGTTTTGGGAGTCACTGGCAACTGACCCATTCAGTCGTTTAGGTGAGTAGATAGGATGTGTTGAAAACTAAAAGTCTTTCTGTGATGTAAAGGAATTTTATCTCTCATTAAACCTACAGAAATTGATCACCAAACTTAGTTTTTAGACTCTTTTAGTGTATTTTTTTGTGCATCGTCGTCTGCACATTTTTCAGTCACAAGTCCAGTCATCCAGCGTTCATGAATCTCCCAATACACCATAAATCTATGTGGAGAGCTGTTTCCTGCAAAGACAAGTAAGCTGTGTGCTTAATTTAATTCAACACTTAAAGACAGAACGAAGTGTGTGACTAACTGGTGAACACAATGGAGCAGTTAGCTATAATTAGCAAAGTAGATGGTGGAGGCCAAATCAGAGCAATGACAGTTCATAGCTCTATGTGAATATTTTGATTGCTTTCATCAGGTGTCGGAAAACAGAACTTCAAATGAATAATAATGTTGCCCTGCTAACACCAGCCAACAAGCATCAGTTGGCTACTATATTTCTGGGAGTTTCTCTCTGGGTCATTCTGCCTCCTAGTGTATAGAAATTGCTTTACGAAATTTCAGCATTAACTGTCAATTCATGTTTAAGAAGAAATCAACTTATCAACTTGCATTTGCTCCAAAATTGACATCACTCTTATTATCACACTGTCTGCTGGCAGTTTGTGACTTGTAATTTAAAGCAATAACACTGGAAATGTTCATGCCAAGGAGTGACTAAAAAGGAAAACTCAAATTCTCGTCAGTTAATATCTAAGTAAACCGCAGAGTCTTTAACAGTCTCTAACAGCGACACAGTGCAGAGAAAAGTGGGTATAATTTACAGTTTCCAAACATTTCCTTTAGGAAATGGAGGCGGAGTGAGGCGAGCATACAGTAAAATATGTGTTCTTACACAACTGTGACAGCTGTATATCACTGAGCTTTTCCTCAAAAACACCAACTAATTCTTATTTTTCACATTTAGTTGCCAACACAAAGGATTTATGTCTTCGTGGGTACGGATGTGTGTATTTTTGCTGAGACATTCCCCCTCTTAAGATACTTTGCAGCCCTCCACAGTGATCCCCCAGGCGCTGCATCCCCAGGCGCTGCATAAATGCACACACACACTGACTGTCTTCACCCTGGCTTACCTCTCCTCTGTGCCCCACATTTATGAAGGCACACATGGGCTGGAAGGCGCCGGTGCCACAGGCCAGGAGGTGGGTGCGGTTGTAGGGCTGCAGGAGGCGAACAAAGTTGGCACACTCCGTCTGCGAAACACAGATACATACACACAGATTAAAACCTTGTATCTCAGAGAAATATGTGAAATGTAATATATGTTGTGTCAAATGTTATTTGGTGTCAGTGTGAACGCTCAAAGACTGTAGGGTGAAGTGTTTTATGTTCTCGTTTTGGAAACTGACCAAACAAGTGAAGAGTGCAACTTTCTTTTTAACTAAACAAATAAAAAATGTTTCCTTTCGTTAAATAGTAATGATATAGTCTGATATTTCTGTGCAGGTACGGGATGTGACCTTCCCTTCACTCTTGCACACATGTTACACACGCATAAACCCATAAAAACAGGGGAAGGACCCTTTAATAATTAGACTCACACAGTCCAACAGTAACTGTCAACCAAACGCAGCTAAATTGATTTTCAGGCTATTGAACAGAACCAAAACTTTTTCTTAACGAGGCTTATCGATCCCACATGTTTGCAACGAGGGCCAAGGTACGAGCTTTATTAGATGAAATTTCACCACTGCAGTGCAGTGCATAGGACTCGTATCTCTGACTTTTGGATTTCAGCCAACGTGACAGGCTGATGTTGTAGAAGAGCTTTCAACACATTCAGGCTGAAGGAACACTGCATCACATCAGAAGTACCCGGGTGCCAAAATGAAAAAGTGATAATAATGTGAACTGTGAGTTTTGAGTCATGACACCAACAATAACTCTATTGTTTTACTTGAGCTTTGAAAAAGAAAGACAGAAATATGATCCTATGTCTTCATTGGCTGTTTGATAAACTAGGTAACAAGTGGACGATCATAAAAAGGTCAGACACTCGAACACACATTAGAGAGAGAACAAAAGAAGTGGCGACTCAGGAAACGAGTATCGAGATGTTTCTGTACTAGACGGAGGTCCAGAGGAAGCACAGGGCACGAATACTTCCTTCTTCCGGTCTATAAAAACAGCGGTGACAAAACGGGTGTCAGCTGAGAAGGAAAGGGGATTGGCCTGGTGTCATTCACACACGTTGACAAGGTCAAACTCATACATGCACAATGAGCGTCTGGCGTGCAGGCAAGAGTGTGTTTTCATGCGCAAATATCGAAACAGACTGGCTGAATCAGATCCAAGTGTGTTGTTGTCCTTAACTTTTAAGGGTGTATGGGTTGTGTTGCTTGTGTATGTCTTTTTCTTTTAACGCTTGAACGTGTGCTCGTCTTTCTTGTGTTTTAACAAGGGTGTGTGTTGTGCGCAGATGAGTCCAGTAAATCTGTCACTGTGCGTTTGCGTGTGGCCCGCCTCCCTCTCACAGCCGAAGTCGGACGCTCAAACGTTGTTGATCGCTTCCTCGAGTGCTTTGAGGCGCCGTAGACCTGATGTAAACCATGTCAGCGCAGTCCAACACATAGTTTACATCATGGCGTTGCCCGTCCCCCGCTGGCTCATGTCTCAGCCCAAACAAAACCAGACCAGTAATAAACTAAACAAAACCACTTTTATATTGCTTTCAATTAATCTACATTTGCTGCTGATTATTCAATCGACACATAAAAGGGGCATCTGCGTCTAACATGGTATATCCCTGTTGCTTTACCAGTATAAACTCTCCAGCCGACTGGAATCATATACATTAAAGGCCGGGCTTTACACTATGTCTCTGCTCCGTACAGAAGATATACGAGGTCTAGAACAGCCTACCGAGTGGACTGAGAGCGAACAGAAATCTGTCTCTCCAAGGTTTCCGTTCTGCTACTCGGGGAGTCGTCTTGGAGATCTGTGTGGCCGAGGAGAGCGAACAGAGGAATTATATGTTGAAAAGAGAAAATATGTCTCTGCTCTCCCGCCCTGGGATCTGGGGTTGTACGTATCTGTGTGGTCTGCCTGAGATGAAGTGGCAATCCAGGGAGTGGTGCTGAACAGAAAATGAAGTGGTTTGATTACCAAATCTGGTTCCTCTCACTGACATGTCAGGGAGTTGTCTTAACATCCAGCCAGGCATTGGAAATGGAGGCATTTAATCACTGCATAAATAGCCAAGGTCAGGGCTATGTTTCTGGAAACAAAAGCTCTGAATGTTCATATATTAACCTCTGATTATCAAGGGGAGGACGGCCGACCACAAACACTCATTCCAAGCAATGACAAGCTGCTCATTCACACAGTTCAAACCTTGAAAAAACCACAGTTTTGTGTCTTGGGGGTTAAGAGAGGTATGTTTAGCATTTTAAATATCACATTATAACAGCATTTTCTCTGGGACATATGTATCATTAACATAAACAAACAAGAACATGGTCAAGAACTTTGGCTGGCTCTCCTGGCCTTCACAATATGCAGTAATAGGACTGATTTCCCATGGAGTCCGGTGATTTTTTAACAAGGGTACTGTGATTCTAAAGCTTAAGATTTTAAAGTTCAATAGCAGGTGAAGATGTGAAATAACAACAGCAAAAGCACTTACCACAAGTCCAATAATGGTCGAACAACTGTACAACTGGTTAACCATATTAATTACAAGTTAATTCAAAACCTGAGTGCTTCGATGACAAACTTGTATACTATTCCAACATTCAGTATGACTTTCAGTGTACTGAGCAAAAGAAACTTGGTTTGAAGAAACAAAGTAGGTGACTCCAGAGAGCAGCAATCAACATTTTTCTTCTTCATGACAGAAACAGAAAATAGGGTTTCTTGCGAGATGTGGTCTTCATTTTGAGAAGTATGAACAGCAACTCTACCACACACTACATATCATTTTAATCACTGTCCGAATTGTTACAGTTAGTAGAACACAGTATCGTAACTTGGAAATGAATCTAGATATGACTTTTGGCGATGATACATAAATATGTTTCACATATGCATTCAAGAGAAAGTTTTTCATGCTTTTTCTTCTCAACGTTTGCCCCGGACAGGCCGACAGCTCTGAACCTTCAACCCCTCTGGTACATTTGCTGATTCATATTGCTGACATTTAAAGGGGTTTGTCAAAGTGGTGCACTGGTGACTTATCAGGACTTAAATGGCATCATTCATTGGAATGGTATTTTCTCAATCACGCTTTCTTAGAGAGAACATTGGTTCTCTCTAAGAGAGCAGTGGTTCAAATGCTAAAATAAATATCGCTGTGTTGGTGGTGTTCCCACAGCGTTATAATTACAGTATTATCGGTCCAGGACTAAAACTGCATCGACTAATCACCTTTTTGTAATGCCATAGCTTCATCACTCAGACAAAAAAGGTTTTGCAACATGTGGTGATGTTGTGAAAGGGTCTTGAGAAACCTGAGCTATGACCGTTTCTTGGACCTAAACAATAGTTATTGTTGCCTACAGGAATGGAATGTAACTAAGTACATTTACTTAAGTACTGTACTTAAGTATAGTTTTGCGGTACCTGTAATTTAATAACTTGATAACTGATGTCACTAGTTACTTCGCAGACTGCATGCTGCAACTGGACCAAAGTGGCACATTTTTGAATGAATGTATATTATCAGTTATCAGATTTCAAATATAGACATAAAAATGCTGAATAAAAAATCTGACAATCGACCAAGTGGGTAATACAGTATATACATATACATCGGTAAATATATGTATAATTTGCTTTTACTTGCTTTATTGCAGGACACTTGATACTTAGGTTCATTTAATATCAGATGCTTTAAGACTTTTACTAAAGTGCCAGTCGTAAATGTGACCTTCACGTTTGCCAAAGTAATTTTTTAACACAATATCTTAACTGCTCCCAAAAGAGACTTTGATTAGTTGGATTGTAGCTTTGGATCAAAGTTAATCATGATGTAAGACGAACACCAACATGGCAATATCAGATACACCAAAGGGTGAACAGTGGAAGCTTGGGGCCAGCGATGAGCTGGAGAATGGAGAATTTTATTTGGTAATATTTCACTTTTGTGGCCTTATAAAGTGTATTAGCGATGTCCATGGAGCACAGTGGTAGAGCCAACATGGAGCCAGCAGCAAAGCAGCCAAACTTGCTCTGTGATGGCTGACCCCGGCAGGGAGAGGCAAGTTTAGACGTGGAGAGCAGTTTCCAGTATAAACAGCCAATGTAAGTGGAGAGAAGTCAGATTCTGAAATACTAACAGGATATGAGGACCAACACTTTCGTGTACACAGACACACACAAATATGCACACAGACAGGAATACAGTGAACAGGACCTCATAGACAAACACAATTACAGACATTCACAAACATCATAAAAGCAGTTCAAAGCCGGACAGCTGGATGGACCGGCCTCTCCAAGTCTTTGGTCTCAACCGCTGTTTGATCCTCAAAGAAGCCCATAGTTCTGAGTGCTTTTGATTTTCAAACTGCACTGAAAACATGCAGTCATGGCAAGAGACTCTCGCCAAACTGCATGAGACGATTTTTCCAAAAATTCTACCAACTCCACCCACCATGTAACCAATCAATATTAACTTCTTAATCAAAAACCACAGTCACCTACTTGACTTTCTGGCAGGCGTCAGAGCTGCAGCCTTCATTTCCTAACAGTTTGGCAACAGTAAGAGCAGAAGACGGGCAGAGACAGACCACACTTGGTCTCTGGCCTCTGCAGCATCTTTTTCTCATTAATATTAAACAAAAAACATGAAGGAGCCACAGAGAGCCGAGCTGCTGCATCGTCCTGAATCTGGAGCCCATATGGATTACTGCTTAGTACTATACAATGCCACAGTGTAAACAGTGACGTTTACTTTCAGACAAGGGATTTACAGTTTTTTAGTTAGAAACATAAACATGATTCACTATTGCACAAGCCAATATGGAGCATGAGAGTGCTTACAGTGTACTTCGATCCCATCAAAGACTCGGTAATTGGAGGAAATAAGTTTAGGTACCATTCTTAGCAAACGTCTCGTCACCACTGTCACAGAGATATCTGGTTTCTGTGTTCCACAGAGTAGCGGCGTCCAAAATAACAGGAGAAATGTGAGTTTACTCATTCATTGAGTCTACGATGGAGATGTGAAGGTAGACAGAAATGGAGACAGGCTGCTTACGAAAATGAGCCTGGCTCCATTTTCGTAGGCAGCCTGTCTCCATTTCTGTCTGCTTTTCATGCCTTCAAATCTTCCCTGTAGATTTCGTGCCCACAATCAGTGAAAAATACACAGTGAAGCGAGGCTTATAGGGATCCAATCTAAATGCAGATGGTGTCATTATTGGTTAATCCTTACATTGTACAATTGCTATTGACTTCCCAACAATGAGTGAAAACAAAATACTTGCCTAGTGCCAGTTTATGTAGAAGGTTGATGTTTTTGAATTAAAGTGCCATTGCATTGTTTACAGAGTATATCACTTTCCTGTCTATTCACCTGTTGCACTATGCACCTGTATTATTATCACACGGTCCTTCTGATGAGTACGTCTTTAATAAGTTCCTCATAAGTCCTCATAAGATGCTTATTAACATCATTATGTGGTAATAAGACTATGTAGATGTTTATTATAGCATCATAAACATATGTATTGGTTTTCAGGACTCAATTTCGAAATGACTGCAAGAAGTGTTTGAATTTTAAAAAAGTCACTTATGACAGTGTTTTCTATTTTGCCTTCTATAGTCAAGTTATAGACGGTAATATGCAACTGAAACAACTGTGTTAAGAATAGTGAAATATTACCTTAATGGTAAAAAAAAACATTCTACAGTGAGTAGGACAGAAGACAAAAACTGTGGCACTCTCAAGACCTTTTCTGCAGCACAACATCAAACGAAAATCCTGCGAAGTCCTGTCTAGACCGCTTGTCTAGACAGGACTTACTCTGCTTCACTCAGACAGAGAATGTCAAACACTAGATTCAAACAAAGTCAAACTGATCACAGCTCTTCTGATAAACCCAAACCAACAGGGAGGCCGGATTACTGACACCGTCAAGCTCTTCCTGACAGAACAAAGCGCAGAACCGAGCACACAAATCGATTTGTGGAGTTCACACAGAGACGCGCAGAATTCAGACTCGCATACACAATTTCTCACTCTCTCCAAGCCAAATTAATCATGCACCAGAAAAACCTAACTTACTATCCCTGATCTCTTCTCTCTCAAAGACATTTCTTTTGTGCAAAAATGGGCATCACTCTAATGTATAAATGTGTTACGTTGAGCCCTCTGAAGATGGAGGAAGCGACTGCTGATCAGATACTCAATCTAATTATAAGCAGAAGATGCAGACGAAGGTGGAGAAATGTGTTAACAGCCGAGGCGAGACGGTGCATTCTTGGCTGAAGTCACTGAGTGTCTCCCCTCAGCCTGTTATTTATTTGTCTGAGCTGTAATTAATGGCGGTGGAGGTCATGAGGTTGTGACTCTGGGAGGAAATGCTATCAGTGAAAACATGTTTAAGGTGGTAGAGACAGAGTCAGTAGAAGAGATAAAAAGGACGCCCGGCAGCTTCATCTGCTCTTCACTCACTTTTGATATACGTAAAGAGAAGAGACATGCAGCTAAGAAAAAGACAATCATTGGTTTCTTTTTCTGTGGTTTAGATGTTTGAAAGATCAAATTTTAATGACATTTTTTTAATTTCATCGTCTTTTCTGAATTTTTTTTTCTGTCTCTGTCTCATGTCTTTCTCTCTACAAACACACACACACACACACACACACACTGACACACAAACATCTCTAAAACAATGTGAAGACCTTTCACCTTCCAACCTCCACCACCTTTTGTCAGACACAGTTATGTTTAACAGACGCAGACAGCAAACACATGAGATGGAACGTGTGTGTGCATGTGTGTGTGTGTGTGTTTGCGTCTCTTGCTTTGCAGATGCCACGGGATACAGCGGTAATTCATCGACTCTGACACCCCAAAAAACTCAGGAACATGCAGAAACGTGAAGGAATGTAGGAATATCTCTGTGCAGTTTAACATAAGGAGACAAACATCTCTATCTGTTACTGAGAGATCTAGACACACACACACACACACACACACACTTAATGACTCCTCTGGCAGAAGTAAGCTAGAGTTACACACGTTACACATGTTTAAAGACCTGTCTAACAATGCATTGTGACTCCTTCTCCCCACCGTGGACAGTACAGTAGCACACACACACACACACACACACACACACACACACACACACACACACACACACACCCAGCCTCGTGTGAGCCTTGTGAGCAGCACACAGAGGAAACACCTAATAAAACTGATATAAGACACCCAAGACACACCTGCCACTTCAAACACAGTCAACACACACACAGAAACACACGCACCTTATAAACCGTTCCAGATGGAGGCAGCTGTCAGACTTCTTGCCATGAGGCATGAAGGCACGGTGCCTTTAAAACAGCGTCTTCATTTTCAATGTGTGTGTGTGTGTGTGTGTGTGTGATGTGCAGTATGTGTGTAAATCAGTAATTAGTGCTAGTTTATGCATTCTGAGCACCAATAAAGCCGCTGGGAGTTTTATCAGCTGGGATCAATTTTAACGATGTCTCAGTACATCTAAAGAAACTGAGTCCATTTAAACCGTCTTCTCTTTCGTTCTTTCCTCCTTCTTTTTGTTGACTCATTTTTTCTCTTCCTATCGTCAATACCTTTATTGGTTGTCTCTTTTGCTGTTATCCTCTTGACGACATGCCGCCCTCCTTTAAATCTCTTCTGAAACCTCTCTTTCAATGTGAGGCCTCTTCTTAACTGATGGTATTTATTTATATTATTCAATCTTTTCATCTTGTTCATATATTAAGTTGTGGGTTTGATCTGCTTTTACTATATGCTGTTTTTATTGCAAAGCCCTTTGCAACTTTGCCTAATTAGCACTAGACGTAAAGTAGAGCTGAGGTGGATTGGAGTGTCCGTAGTTTTGCAGGTATTTGGGAACCAATTATTTGGAACCAAAGTATTGGAAAAAGTAAAATTCTGAAAGGTTCTCGGATCATCCTAAGTTTTTGGGTTCATCCTAAGGGGAACATGAATGTCTGCATCAAATACCGTGGCAATCCATCCAGTAGTTGTTGAGATATTTAAAAACCACAAATATCAACCTTGTGGTGGCACTGGAGGTAAATTACCTCCAGTGCCACCACAAGGTTGATATTTGGTTGATATGAACACCCAGATCTATAGGTTTCATCCTCTGGGGACCATGAATGTCTGCCCAAAATATAATTGCAGTCCTTCCACAAGTTTTAGGCATCGTCATCCTGCAGCCTGAGCCACCTGTGGTCCATGTTAGCCACATCTACATTACCATGGCTTTAACGGCTAAAGCTCAGTCCTGCAGACATTCGCACCACCTGCTTTACTTTGCCGGGTCTTTCCTTCCTGTTTTTGATGCTTCTATAACCATTATTAACTTTGGCGTTTTCTTTCTTCTCCTCCTCTTTCCGTCCACTTCATTCTGTTTGATCTGCTGTACAGTTGCTTCTTTAACCCTCTCCGGGCTAACAAGCAGAAAGCCGAGTCAGCTTGTGGAGGAGGTAAACAGCTCCGGGCGCCGACACACTCCTGAACACTGGTTCTATTCACTGACATGAACTGAGGTGGTTTTCTTCAGAATCTCCCTCTCCTTTTGCCTCGTGCTCATTATTAGATAAAGACTCTTCTCCTTTTGTGTTTTTCTCTTCCCTCACATTCCCTTCTCCTCCTGTATTTACACTATCCTCCTTGACATCTTCTATTTTCCTCAAATCCATCTCTCCTCCTTCCTCCTTCTGTATTTCGAGTGCTCATTAAGCGATGCACCCTTGCCTCCCTGTCCTCCCTCACAGAACCAATGAAAGTTCAAAAGTTGAAACTTCATTTATAACAGCATTGCTCTCCTGAAAGTTTTCTCCTTCCCTCCGTTTCTCTGTTTTTGTCTTTTCTCTTCTTTGAGAAAAGGTACTCAAAGTTTAAAACCTCAGCCTGATTATTATTCTTGACAGTGCTGTTGTACACTTCATTGGAGTCATTAATAGTCTATAGTTTACTGCACCAGAGACAAGAGTACCAGATGCTGTGGGGCAGGAAACTGAAGTGTCAGCACAACACGACGCGGCACTGAACTGTCTAAGTATGCCATTTACAGTACACTTCAGTTTGTCATACTGCTCGAGGCACTTACTGCACTACCCATCACAACATTTGCCATTTGGGGACTGCTTTTAAAAGAAAATGGGGGGCTGTATAGTGCCGTGAGTGCATAAATATTTTGTATCCTGGGTCTAAAATGTCTTTCAATAAATAAGAGCTGGATAAATCAAGCAGGAGGTTGAGGGTACACAAGAACCATAGAGAGCAGAGCGGGGGCTGGCATGACTGCAGGATTTCAGCTGGTGAGCAGCCAAGATCTCAGTGAAACACAGAATCGACAAGCCATGGGGTTTGGGAGCTGCTTCTCTGCTCATCACTGGAGTCATCTGGCAAAATGTATAGAGCTGCTCAACAGTGTGGGTCAAAGCGGTCAGCTCAACTATGGAAAAAAGCTGCTCGGTTCTTCTGTGAACTTGTTGCTCTGTCGGACTTCAAGTTGCCCGAAACAGGAACGACTTTTTGCAGCTGCAGGGCTCAGGTGGTAGAATTGAAGGCTTCCAAAAACAGGGAGGCATTCAGGCCAGACAAACACATTAAATTATCAGCAAACAGGCAGAACATTGGCGAGAGAGCTGGATACAAAACACGAGCATGAAACAGGCTGCAGCTGCAAAGCAATCGAGTGTCTGGCAAATGTGATCTCTGAGAGGTGAAAGAACGAACGGGCAGGTGAAACAGGGTACGGAAACTTCCAAGTGGGGAGAGAAAAACTGTCCACAGTTGCCTCTTTCCCACCAACATGGAATGGGTTCTGCTCCAGTTGGTGAACCTCATTTTGGATCTTTCAGAGCCTTCCAACCACAAATAAACTGATTTGGAACAACGGGTCAGTTTTCCTTTTTACCCAAAATGTGACAACATCAGTGGGCGAGTGGTTTTGGAAAGAGCGGATGGAGAAGGCCATTCAGCTTGTGTGTGAAAGTGTTCTACATCTATGTCAATGCAAACACGCAGTGGACGCAAAGAGGTTTGATATAAGTATCTTAAAATGAGGCTAAAACAAGTCTGTGATTGTTGCAATCATTTCAACTTGGTGTGAGGAAGTGAAAAAGACCTGATGGGACTTTTCATGATCACCATCAACTATCAAAGACAAATACAGCATTTCAATGTAAATGGAGTTAAAACTAGCATCAATCTCTCACCTGTGGTTCCTTCCCCGTCTGAATGCAGTCCTCTCTGTTGCCAGGTAACGGCGGCCAGTAGATCTGCGAAGAAAGAAGCAGAAAGATGGAGGAACAGAGAAAGAAGAGTGTGATGATTGACGACCTCATAACTTTACAGAAATGCAAACAAGCACCTCACTCGTATGCTGCAAAACGTAATTTGTTTTTTGAACGCACACATTCTTCATGCGACTCCGTTAATGCAATCAAAACACAACAATCAGCCCATGTGTCATTACATTTGAATTATTTTCCAATTAGAGCAGCAAATTGAGCATGATCCTCTGCATGTGATGGGAGTTAACTTTTGGCTTGTAAAGCTGAAACCTTGATTGAGACACAGCAGACACATTCATCATTCCACGTATTCTGTATCCAGCCAAGCACATAAGATTTTATAAGTCCAGGTCTTGAGATAGTCTGTCTGAGTTGTCTGCTTTACTCTAGTACATCAGAGGAGAGAGGGATTTATTTCTTAGTGCTCACAGCCTTGAAGAATATATTCAAATAAACCAACAGCAGTCTGACTTTAACGAACAATGTCCTGGCTGAGAGTAATCCAGATGTAATTATTTAAATGCTGTGAACACCAAAACCAAAATTCTTTCCACTTCGACCCCTTAGGGCGAGGTCGGACATCTCAGAGACGCAAGTGTGTCAAAACCTCGACATATTAAACCGAAATCAACGTTTTGATAAGATAACAAAAGTAAGAGATACACATCTTTGTGTGTTCATAATGTGGGTGAACTTCACCCAGGCCACCATTGAGGACATCGAGGGTGTTTTTGTTGATCTTAATTTAATATTTGAAGAAATACATTTGGGATCACTTCATATCAATTATTACAGTACAAACTGTTCAGCATTTATATTTTCATACATACATTTATCATATATTAATGATGGTTATTATAAAGTATTACCAGTGTTATTACTTTTTTGGCATAGAAATAGGTTTAAATAAAATAAATAAACACTGAAGTCGAAATTGGCCATATTTGTGACTTAACTTCTATTGAATTTGAGTTTAATTTGTATCTAAGTGATAATTGTTCATGTCAGAAATACTATAGTCTTCAGAATTTTCTTTGCTCTGGTACACTTTAGGCAACACTCTCTTGCTTACTATAGACTATATGTACTCAGCTGCAGTAAATGTGAAAGTGCTGACTCTTGAGGTTCATCACTCAGTCTCCTTCTGTCTTCTGTTTTGTGCCTAGAAATTAAATTACACTTTTGGCTTAAAACAGTCTCAAAGCGCTTCTCAGACAGACCCGGAGAGTATCCCAACAAGACCGTCTGGAGTTTAAAAATAGAAATACAAATAAATCCGTTCAGATTGCACCTTCCCACAGTTCTCACAGTATAGATCCAACATTGCCTGATTAGGAAAGTCCCAAAGTCTCTGCCTCTTTCTGCAAATTCAATGAGGTGAAGAGTTGGATCTTAGATAAGCATAGAACAAAACTTGGAGGTGAAACAATGGGGAATAGTTCTCACACTGCTTTCAGAAAATGATAAATGAAATCAATTTGCCGCAGAAGAGAAAAGCCCAGGTCCTTCTCAGCATTTAGGCAATGACGTGTGTGATACTGTACACTCTGTTCGACTACCAGAGGGTTTTTTTCTGTGAGACAATAAGTCTTTGTCTGGTCCAGTAGCACAGTGGCTTTGTTTTTGGCCAACAGGATAAATAGAAGCCGGAGAGGAAAACAAAACTACGTCTGATTTCAGATGTTCAGTGTGTATGGAGAGCATGTGTGTGTGTCAAGGGGCCAATATGGTAGCTTCGGGGAATAGTGTGTCTGAATGGGAGAGTGATAAAACAAGAGGAGCGTGATTTAAATTGAGTTTAAAGGATGATAGAATGTTTCTGCCTGGACCACGCTCTCCTCTTTTGCTCGTCGCTCACTGAATTTCATATCAGCGATAACAGTCCGGGACAGATTTTGATCGCTTCTGTCATGAATGCCAATCCATCACAACCGCTACGGAGGACTCACTGTAGATCAGGACAACTGAAGCCTGGCTCGCAGAGATTAGAAATCATCTGACGAGTCCTGTATGGATAAAGGATGTGACGCTGGAGAGCATGGAAATACTTTAACCACTCTAATATGATATATTGTGTTACAGTGTAAGAGCACAAAGACTTCAACATGCTGCTGCCTGTAAAAGAAAATTTTACGCTAAACATTCGGTTCAGTTCAGATGAATTATGATGATATGATATTGTATGAATCAAATGGATTTGTTGGATCATGGTAGTGCAAACTGCCAACTGGCTCAAAGAAGAAAATTCATATAAACTCATGGCGAGTACAGATATTTGTAGTGTGTTGTGTATTTCAGGTTTGTACTTGGATTTTGGGTTTAAACACCTAAATGCTCAAAAAACACATTGTTACCAGCCACGGCAGCGGCGGCTTGTAATGTTTTCCACTTGTTGACTCTGTGTGTGTGTGTGTGTGTCATTACGGTAAAATGTGTTGCTGGTAAACATCGATTGTAGCGGGAACTAACACAGGAGCGATCTTAAGCATTGCCAGGTGTTTGCATGTGTGTCTGTCTGTCTGTCCGCCTTTGTCAGCATGGAAGCGTGATAATCATGCAAGACGCAGTCCAACCAGTCAGATGTTGGGTTCAGATCAGAAGGAAGGCTGAGCTCTAATGTGGGTGCGGTCCGATCCCTGAGCACTGACTACTCATGCAGTAACATAGTAGTCACTGCTAAGTAGTCATGGTTGTTGTCCGGTGTCACAACTGGTGTGATCCCAGGTGTCAATGTCGCCCTTGGAAAGGTGAATTGTTGTTTTTACATTTCCACTTTTTTACAGGGTACACATACAAAGATACGTGTTGGTGAGCTTTGGAGCTATTGGTAGGCATTTTGTTACTTTTTAATGAGCCAGTCTAGCTGTTTCCTCCCCCAGTTTCCAGTCTTTGTGCTAAGCTAAGTGTGCGGCCTGAATGTAGCCTTATATCTACCATACATGCTTGACACTCTCAAACAGAGAATAAGTGTATTCCCCAAAGCGTTCAGTGTTTTATTGGTGAAAACGATCAGCTCCATCTTCACGCCATCTAATAGGAGCCTGCTGTCGTCTGAAAGCTGGCTTGCCGTTGCAGGAATCCATTCAGAACAATCATTTGTTTCACGCTTGACTGAAATGAATATATAAATTAGGGCCGGTCCAAAAACTTGGCTTCAGATGGTCTCGAATCTCTGGACCCGTTTCTTTGGCGTGGTTCTGGGGCTGATATGAATGTGTGCTTGGCTCACACACACAGTCTGATCTAAAGAGGCCTGATAGCATGCCTGACTGATACTGATATACTGTGAAATCAGGCCCTGCCTAAACCCTGGCTGGCGACGGTTTGAGTCAGTGTGCTGCAATAACCAATCCATCGTCCAGGAGTCCCACTACGCACGCTTTGGGAAGGATGGCCGACCTCCAGCAGCTGTCCACGTTCCTCCCTCTGTTTAACTGTTTCTTGATACTAGATCAGTGTGGCTCTGCCTCTTTAATTCTTAATCCACCCTCTGAGATATTTCTTATTTGTCATGTCTTGGATCTTTGAACTTGGAGCAGTGTTTATTCAAACTTTGAAAATGATCTACTCAGAGCTGGAATCAGCGGAGCCAAGCAACACCGGCTGTCCTTCAAACTTCAAGCTGAGACTTTTTAACCTTAAGTTTTAAACTAAACAGGACCATCAAAAGCATCAGTGACTACAGACACGATGCTTTAAAAGTCTGCCAAAATCATGAAGTGAAGTGATAGCAATCCTCAAATGACGTCTTTGTTTCGCGTTTCAGCTGCTAAACAACACAAAATGAAAGGATTAAACAACTGATGTAACCGACCGAAGAACTGCTGGAAATTCGATCAATCCAACATGTTTTTTAAAACGTGTGCACACAAAAAGTATCTGATAGGCGCATTACTTTTGTCGTATGTTGGATATGAATGTCAATAAAAACAAATTCCCTGTAAGCATTCCATTTTTGGTTATATTATTTCTATTTATGCGCACTTCACTTGTAACTTACTTAAAGGCAGTAGAATAGCTCTGACACATGCTACTGGGTGTAGCGACAGCATGCTGCACGCTGATGTAAGCAGATGTTTTTCCATTTTGATCAACTCACTAGTGATTTATGCAGAAAACCTTCTGTCGTATTTGTCAGCTCAGGGTTGCTGAGCCAGAGCAAAATTTGGCAGAAGGACAAAGATAGAGTCATAGGATGAGGGGAGTTTATTTCTGACTGAATCAGGATGCACCCTTAATTGTCTGGTTCAAATGCTGGACTCTGCTTTGGACTCTTCAAGCCTAAAACCTAGAGAGAAAAAAATGTAGCTCCTGAGGAGAGGGTTTAAGCATGTCACTTAACAAGTTGTATTCTTTTCAGGCCAGAGTAATTACTCCAAAATGAAGCCACACTTGGTGGACTGGGCCAGAAACAATTTTCAAAATCACCAAGGAAGCACAGAAACACAGGATGCACTGGACATAACCAAGCACTGAGTGAAATGAACTAGTTGTCTGAACATGCTGAAACTTACGTGTGCCAAACACATTCCAAGACCAAATAAACTATAAGAACTCAAATTCCACTCACACCTTTTTATTCTTTCGCTACAAGAAAGATGAATATTTACTTCATCATATGAAACATTTACATGAACTAAATCAGTGTTTGTTTTACTTTCTCCCGGGTAATTGTCATTAAAACAAATCGTTCCACTTCCCAGAGCTGAGTCAGTCGGCGCTGAATCCAGTTGCGTGCACGGATTCAGTGCCATCTGACTTTCAACCAAAGCCTTTTGTTTACAATTACACTTTCATTTCCATTTCCAATTTAATTACGCTGTTGGCCGGATTTATAGTGGAAAGGGTGGCAATGCTAGGTTCTTATGCCAGAGACGTTGTAAAGTCTGGTGGGCAAAGTTTGAGCTTGAAAACCTGCAAGCCAGTGTGAGAGATTTCACAGTGCTACAACGTCTTTGAAAAAGTATGGAAACTTTAAAGTGTCAGCCCAAACTTTAAAGGAACACCAACCTTTAAAGGTGCAATGTGTAAAAATAGGCCAGCTGTTGAAGTCTAACTCAAAATTTCTACTCACTAGAATATCAGCTAACGGCTGCTAAGCGTAGCTTAGAGCTGAGAGGTGAGTTAATTTTTGAATGTTTTCAACTACATTTATTTCATATTGCTGCTTTTAATTTGAAAGCAATAACTTTCTGGTGTTTTAAACTTTTTCAAGATGACAACATCGCTACACCAATTGTTGGAAGCAGGGGAAAACCACGAGATCCGTCTTAAATTTTAATTGAAACATCATCATTAAAATGGTGTATCCGTTTACAGATCGAGAAGTATAGACATAACAATCTATGGTTTTTAAAGTGAGTTTTCGATATTTTTCAAACTTGGGAGAGAGCCAGGCTCGATGTGTCTCGTGCTTCCAGGCATTAGGCTAAGCTAGGCTAATAGACTCCTGGCTCTAGTTCAGCTGTGGGGCCCTCGAGTTTGAAACGCCATATCTGGCTGATTTAGCATGTTTTCTTAGATCAATAACTTCTCCTGGAAAGTCAAACACTGTTTGAATTTTAGCCTTTTCTTTTCTTTTCTTCTCTTCTCTGTCAGTGCTGCTTTGCAGAGTATTTGGCAGATGTGTGTCATCTTGTAAACCTTTGTTTAATTGAACTGGCATCCCTGATAGATTTCACAATGGCTGGCTCTGATGGAAGCGCGGGGCATTAAGCCTCAAACGACCTGCAGCAAACTGTATCAGCAAGTTTCACGTGTGATCGTAGGCCAAGACAGAAGAGCGGAGATAGGAGGCTGAGGGAGGGATGAAGAGGAATTAAAGACTGGTTGAGGTGGGCGACATCTGGCGCTCGGTAAATTCCCCGTTCGCCCATTCGCTTTGTATCATCACGGTCTCTTCGACCCACACACACACACACACACACTCACACTGCTGCTCTTAGCTAAAGTGCTGGAGCACACCGAGGCTTTCTGTTCTAGAGTTATTTTTGCTCTGTGCTCACTGGAAACCAGTTTAATGGAACACAGATCGCACTAGGCGCCCTACTGGAAAAGTATGAAATATGAATAAATGTGCTCCATATTTTCCCAGAACAGTTCTCCAACAGATACAGAGGAGATGAAATTAAACTCTATTTTAATTTAAATCTGCTCATTTCCCCGGTGTCGAAGGCTTCCAGGAAAAACTCTCCGAAAACTCATAAGATATAACTCAAAAGGTATAATAACTCCCGAACTCCACAAATCACAGCATAGCTCACGTCTACTGTTCCTCTGAATAAATTATATTGCATATAAATTCCATTCTAATATGAGAGACACATTTTCTATAATTGGGAACATTCTGCATCTGGTCCTCGAGACTTAAACAAGAACTGATGGAGCTCTTCATCACTGTGACACGAACTCTGCGATTCTTCCCAAAATGAAGAAGCTGTGTTGATTTAAACCAACATTTAAGTTTCAGAATCAAAGATGAAAGAAAAACAGAGCTCTTGATCATAAATGATGATCGTAGCACGATAGCATTCCCTCTCTCCGCGTGTTCAGCAGACTCTCGGTGTTTGATGGTCGGGGAAATCTGCTGCACAGTCGGATCGTAAATGAATTTCTCGTGTCTTTATGGGGAGCTTAAGAAACTGTGTTCAACCAGCCTTAATGATACACTCGTGTACAGATTAAAGGAGATGCTGGATGAAAAACAAGGTCTAATATACCTCAGGCTGCACCTTTACAGGTGTTCCTACACCTGGAAGGGCACGAGATTGTAGAAATGTTTTGACAAAGGAGGTAAGAACAACCTTTTATAAAGCGCAAACAAACGCAGATAGTACATCTAACTAAATGCATATTCAAATGTATTTCACAATGTGTTCCATGCAGTGTCTGTACACTGACTGTTCATAATATAATCCAGACTGGACCGGTCACAATTTTATCCCAGAAAGCAGGTGTGTGATCGCTTGATTTTTTTCGTAAAACTTTTTTTCTATTTAATATTTTCACCACTGTTTTCTGTTACTGTTGTCAGCGATGATGCAATAGCAGCGATATGAAATAAAATGGCTGTTCAGGTTTGAGTCGCCACGTTTATGTTGGATTTATAGCAGAGAGTGCTTAAACAGATGTTCTGCAAACGGGGGGAATTCTGGAAAAAACACAAATTCCTACGCCTATCTCTAAAAGTCATATATCACCTACAGATTGAAAAACCCCCTCGCAGAGTCACTGCAACTTTAATCTAAATGGAACGATGAATGTTAACTGTACAGTAACCTTTTACAGTACATCCATCAACGGAGCAGAGCAGAACGCAGTCAAATACTTCGACTCATATCATGAGCTGTCTCTGAATGCCTCACCTCTTTGGACTCGCTGCTGGTAGGTCCCAGCAGGAGGGAGTACAGGACATCCTTCCCTCCCAGGAAGAGGCGGTCACGGTACTCATCCAGGAAGACGGCGGTTAGAGAGAGCTGGCCGTGGTGACCGCTGAAGATGGAGGACCTGTTGGTGGACAGCAGGTCTGCAGAAAGAGAAGAGAGAAGGATGAGCGAACAGCATTCTAAAAAACATGGAGGAGCACTGGTGAACTCAGGAGCAGGGGAGGGGGGGGACTTGGAAAAATGCCCTCTCTGATGCCCATATGGCAGATAAAACAGTACAGTGCCCTCTGTGTGCTGGCGCCCCACTGCATACAGCTGGTGTCCTTTTTGTTTGGCCCTCGCCCCTCAAAAATGTTGAGTTTGCCATTGGATAGAACAGTAAAAAGAGGCAATAATTGATGATTAAAGCCAATACATCTGATCCCAGTCATTTAAATCCAGTAATGCTAAAGATATTGAACATCGTTGTTCAATTTCTGAAGTGCAGGACTTGAGACACAAGCTAATATGTGCACAGTGCACACTCCCATATGAGTAAACAGTATCAGTGGGAGAGCAGGAGTCCGTCTGTACGCACCAGCCTGCACCTGGCTCTCCACTCTGATCTGGCAGCAGCTTCAAAGTCAAAAGGTTGATGCAACGACTCCGCAGGAGCGGCATAGAGGCAGGGTTGAAGTCAAGTTCAGTGAGACGTGGGGTGTCTCACACACACAAGCACACACACACACACACACACACAAGTACAGGAACAACAGCGAGCGTGTTTCTTCTCCACCTCTCAGCCTCTCGCAGCTTCCAAATCTCTCACTTTCGCACACAAACACCTCCTACATCTGCCTCTCCTACCTCTTCTGCTGTATCACCTCTGTCTCTAAAAAGATGAGGAGAGAAAGACGTGTGTGAGGAGACGTCTTCGGTATGTCAAACTCTCGGTGGACGTGTCTTTCTGCTGAAACGGCTTTCCGTATACCTCTCATCACTCGTCTTCCACGCCTGTTATTCCCTCTCAGTCCAACACACACACACACACACACACGGTGAGAAAGTGGGCTCAGTCACTCACCACTCAGCAAGGGTATTGACCGAGTGAAGCACAGGGCCCCATGTACCAGTGACACCTTGTCCATCACTAGAGCCTTGCAGACACACACACACACAGACACACAGACACACACACACACACACACACGCACACACACATGAATGATCTGTTTTTATTACAAAACTCCATTTCTCAAACTCCAGGTCTTCCACACACACACACACACACTTGCATACTCCATATAAGAATTATGTTCCTCATGAATGAATCCAAACACAACAGAGGGTCAATTTACTATGATGTTAAGCAGAGAAAAGCAAGTTTGATAAGCTGAAACCAGAGAATGTTTGACATTTTTACTTCACTGATAATGAAATGATAAATGTCCTGTTAATTGGCAAACCTTTGGTGAAGGTGCAGACATCTTTTACAGCACAATTACAATTTGCACTACATGTTCCTCGAGGCTCCACCCTACAAGTTCCAACACTACAAATTAAAGCTGTAGGAAATCATCTGTCTTTGCTCACTATATCTTAGCCTAAGGTGAGAATACACCACAGGTTAGGAAGGTTCTTTTAAGAATACAAAATGTAAAATTATCGGTTATCTCATCTATGTCGACCACGAGAAGCACTTAACTTTCCGACCTGGTAACACATCAAACTGAGTTAAAGAAACACTGTTCCACCATGTCACTCGTCTATCTGTGAAAATAACACTATCTCTTCCACAGTCAAGTTCCATGCTAACTAGCTATTCAGTCAGCTTTATTAACCACTCAAAAAACTCCAGGAGAACCAGAAATTTTTGGAGGTTTACTGAGCAGTTCTTTTTTGTGAAACAGGATCTAACAAGTCTCAGATGGATGGATGGAACAGGACTAAGGCATTCCTGTCTAATAATAGCATGCACTACTATGAACTGCCACTAGGTGGCTTCAACCAAATTCACATGCAGAGTCAAGAACTCCAGTCACCAGGCGGAAAGTCCAATGAATTCTCAACTTGCACAATATAATGTCACTTATCTGCTTTACGAACTGCACTTCCTTCTGCTTCTGGTGTCCATTCAAATTTAATACATTTACATTTATCTCTGGGCTTTTTCATCCGTAACTTAGCTAAAATATTTCACTTTTCACAGTTTACTTTATAAACTGTTTTTAGTTTATCATTTGTTTTTGGCATATAGTTTTTTTTTTTCAAAAGTTTTGTAATTCAAATAATCACATGGGTGGTTTTAACTAGCAAGGCTATCCTGTCAGCTAGCCTGAAAGTTCTGCATGCACATATAATGGTGGAATCAGTCGGGAGCTTTACTGACAGACGGCGCAGCTCAGTTACTTTCATTTTCGGCAGCTCTTCCAAGTACCAAGTGTAAAAAAGGAGTCATAGCTAATCGATGTGTGGCTAGCTAAATGGTCACACTCACATGCTGACCTCTAGTGGATCAAAGACTCTATAACAGGCTTTGGCAGTAGCCTGGGATGAATTATAGGTTGTTGGTAACAGCTGAAAAAAATCATATCGTGCATACACACTGCATTTTCTGTTAAATTCACTCGTCATGTCAGCATTAAACACACACACACACGCACACACAGAAAGGAACCTCAGTCGTTCTTCAATCTTTTGCCTGCAGCAACACACACACACACACACACACACACACACACACACACACACACAGTTAAATACACACATTTAAACAGCCTCGCCCTGGATTCCCCTCATTATCAGTGCAGATGAAACTTTTACGGTAAAAGCAGAACGCTTTCAACAGTTTAACACTTTCTCGTGTTTTCTCTGTATGTATACACTCCCTAATAAGATCTCCGCAGCAGCCAAATCAAAACCAGGATGAACCGGCAAACTCTGCTCAAACACCCTCCTCTGCCGGGGCCGAGCAAATGTTGCTCCTCCGAAGACAGTGATGAGGAGGTTCAGTGTGGTTTTTATAAGAAAAAGACTGGATGTAAAACTTTAAAGCTGCTGGCAAGAGAATAATGAGGAGACGCACATGCAGGGAGACATCGGGGAGATACTGTGGGGAGAGAGGGAGCGAGAGAAAAGTAAGAGAAAGAAAGATGAAGTCTGAGAGGGGAAGGGAAGGGAAAGGGGGGAACACTGTGGCTTTTAGCAGCTGGTAAAAGTCAGAAAATAATGAGTAGTTAGAGAGACAGGCAGAGAACACCATGAGACAGACGGAGGGTGCGGAGACGTGTGATGGATTTATTGGGACTGACGGGGTGAGCAGGAGGAAAAACTATGATATGGAGACAGAAGATAAGAACTGTTTCACATTATGGCGCTGGAGACCTGTGCCATCACATGATATATGATCCGCTTTCATGCCAAAGTTTTATTTTCTCACACAAACCGGTAGCACCCACGCACTGATAGACAGGAAGAGGGCAGATATCTGAGCTAATATGTGTCATCACGTTTATCAGCCGATCAATGCGGGCAGCTCGACACATCGTCAGCCGCCGACCGTTCGTCTCCGCAAGTATCTGGTGCTGAGACCTCTAACAGACACTGCAGGTATCAGGACGAGATGTAACGTTCACGGCACACCTCTTTGTTTTGACAGGAGGGATTGTAGAAGAGTGTGAGGTCGGACTGAGTTTATCTGACCTCACTAACGAGGTTCAGTAGATACGCTGAATGCCGCTAATTGCTGCTAACTGTTGGTAGCCGTCGGTAATCGCAGTTAAGCATACAGCTACCGAGCGGTTGTGTTGGCTAACTTTGCACATCTTCGTGTTGCTAACAGACTATCATCTCTTGAGGTACAAAGTAGCTAGGGGCTAACTGATCAGCATGCTAATCCTTGACATATCTTCAAAACTGTTATTTCTTCACATTCTGTTAATTTGGTACATTCCTTTTTATATTTTAAATGCAAATTCTTACACATTGCGCACATGACACATTTCATTTAAGTTCATGCTTGTATGTCTGCTATCAGGAGAAATGCTCAGAAAAAGAAAAAAAAAATGTAATGCATGTTGCACTCCTCATGATAATGCATCCAAGAATTGTTCCGACATTTTCACTCAAAACCCAAAACGTCGACCTCAGGGAGGCACAAGAAGAAAAGAATTGTCAAAGTCAGAGGGATTTATCCTCTGGGGAACAAGAATGTCCTGTCTTCATGGGCTAAAAAAGGCACCACATTCAGTGTTTGGTGTTCATCTTTGCCTGAGAGTCAACACCAGAAGTTCGCTTAGACATATCGTGTCATAAATCTTCATTTTAAATGAACTTCTGCATCTCTGATCGATGACCTGATGCTTAACATGCAGAAGAACATCATCGCAGCTCTTTCGGTGTTTGTTTGGGGGCTCAGTCAGGCTCAGTATCTTTTTATACAGAGTTCCTTGATTCATTTCGTTTTCCGACTACATGCAGTACGAACCATGACATGTACTCTCAAACACAGTCAGACCTGGAAGCAGATTCTTGTCTCTCTTCATTCTTTCCACCTTGAATGTCATAAAACACTCAGACGTATAGACAAATCTCCCGCAAGAATGTAAAGCACATACACACACCCCCCCACACACACACACATACATAAACAGAGGGGAAAGGTGAGCTAACAGCTTCCATCTGCAGCTTGTTATCACTCCGGCAGCTCGCTGTGGAAACCACACCACTGTCTCACCTCTCACCAACCTCTCCCTCTCCTCCTGCCGTCTATCCATCCTCACATGTCTCCCATCGATCCGTTTAACCTCTCTCCGCTCTCCATCGTGCCCTATCTCTTCTATCTATCCATCTTCAACTTCCTCTCTGCTGAGGCAACTTCTGCAACTTCATCTCTCGTGCCCGGCCATCCGTCTTCCTGCCTCTTCGCCTGATCATTCTCCCTTCATCCTCTCAAGAGCCTATGCTTCCACAGATTTCCTCGCAGCATCCGTAGGGAGAACCCTTACATCTGTCTGCAATGTGTCCCGTCTCCCCTGAGGGGCAGCCGGCCCGACGCTGCACCGACAAACAGCAGCCGTGCCAAAACCAAAGCGACATGCGAGAGAGCATCTGGTTTCACTGTGCGTGTCAGACCTCGACCGCCGCATCAGAGCCGTCTCAGCCACTTCAAAGGCACGTACGCTCTAATCTATTATGAGATTTGTTTACATTGTCGATGTTCCGCTTGGTCAGGACTCTCTGGTGTCAGTCAAAGCCGAGTGTCAGACATGTGGACCGCGCAGTCTTGCTCACAACCGCTGTCAGAAGTCCACTCGCCTATTTGCATATTTTCATTTGATCCGGGAGCTTACACAGACTTTTCATCACTCGACGGCCAAAGAGATGTAATCAAACTTCTGATTCAAAATAATAAAAGAAAAAAGATGAGATGCAACGAAGAGCGATCGAGGGCAGAGCTGTTGAAAACTGACAGGAAACCAGAGTGAACGTGGGTTCAAGAGGAGAAGCAGAAGGGGTTGACAAAGAAAGAGCTCACTGCCAGATCTCATGTTGACATCTCTAATGTACAAATTGGGCAAAGGCAGGGTGTATGCTGTGTTAAGCCGCACACGCACACACGCACACACACACACACACACACACACACAATAGTATCACTGTTGTTACTGTTGGCTCAGTGGGAGAGAGGGACACATCTGAAGCCCATTAGACCCCCTGTGCTGCAAAATTCATGCCAGAAACACACACACACACATACACACACACACATCGTCCTGAATCAGTAAGTCCCTGCTTCGGGATACACCTATTCCCGTCTCAGCTGACTGAACACGCCGCCTCCATCTCCAAATATTGCTCTTTGACATTTTGTTTTCACGAGCTCCGACACACAAACGCGAGCGCCCGCTTACAAATAAAGACCCATCAGACTCATTACACCGCTGACAGGCTTCCCAGGGTATCATTACACCTCGGCTGTATATTGTTCCAGTGTGCCAGGTATGTCTGGAATCTGCCGCGTGCACAGAAAGTCCTCTCATGGCGCTCCTACTCCTCATCCTCCACTCCGAGGTCTCAGGATCCCTCTTATCCTCTTCATTTTGCCTCCCAACACAGTTCTTTGTGTCTTCCACATTATTTATTTTATTCTTTTACATGTTATATGTTATATTCTAGTCTATTTGAACTTTGCTTTTAAATTTGCTTCTTAAGTCTTAGATTCCTATGTGAATTTCCTTTTGTGCGCATTTTTTTTTAGCACTGTTGGAGGGTCCCTAGGAATTAAGAATTGGTGCATATCACAATAAGGCACTGTGTGAGGTGTGTGTTGGGGTTGGACAAATTACATAGAATTTTCATATTGATCTAAATGCACATTTGTTTCCAATAGTTCATAGTTACTATATAAACCGTGCCATGAAACACCAGAAGGCACGGCAGCCAAAGATACCAAGAAGAGTGTGGAAATTCAGTTTTACAAGCACTTTTTCACACTCCTCGTGATCTGGCTTTTGGAAAATATTGTTTTAATTAAGTGACCATTATGAAATGTATCACCAGGGCATGAGTGAATATCTCAATCAGAACAGATTGGATCATCGAAATGTCTGAAGGACAAGTTGTAAAAACTGTATCAGATGAAGGCACAGCTCTGCAAAATGGCAACGTTCACACATAATTCTTAAAGATTTTATCATCAATTAAAAAAAAGAGAATTTGGTGATTCTTTTAAAGTCATAAATCACAGTCGTGTTACGAGTGCATCTTTTGGTTGACCACGTTTCTATATTGAGGAATATAATCCAAAAGAGCTCAGAAAACGGTGCTGATTTAACATTTAAGTCATGTTTTACCTGCTAATGTAGTTGAACATCAGCTGCTATTACTAAGTTTTTAGTTAGAGCACATTTTTCTTTCTCAGGTTTCTTTGTTTAGGTCAGTTTTGTTCTTCTCTGTAATAATTCACAGCTATTAGATCTCCACATATCTGTGTTGTGATTATTGAAACTTGGGGGGGAAATTGTCCTGGCAGAGATACCGCCGGCCCGATCACTCATGACGGAGTAAATCCCAGGATTTCCTGCCAACCTGTTACTGCTCCTCACTGGAGATGTCAACCTACCCGCACGGCTCGCATTTTTATCATACTCGCTCATGTGATAAATCTGTGGGAAGTGAGACGAGCGCCAGAGAGGGAGGACACACACACACACACACACACACACACACACACACTATAGTGACATTTTCAAAGCTTCTTCCCCCTCAGTCGTCTCTGGATGCCTATCAGAGTTCCTGATACCCGATCTTCCCGTGCTGGGCCAATCAAAACACGGCACCGGTTGTTACCTCATCACCCTCGATTCTCATCGACCCTCACCCTCCCCTTTCTTCCTCATTTCATCATCTCTCCCTCCTCTCTCTCTCTCTCTCCCTCCTTATCTTCCTCCCTCCCTGACGGCCAGTTGCTTTCTCTCTATCCGTCTTTCTCTTTCGTCTGCTTTCATCTTTTTTTCCTCCATATTTCAAGCCACTCTCCGTCCATTACTCACCCGCACCGCACACCTCTCTCCCTCGTTTTTTCTCCCCCATCCAGCATGATGCATGACGAACCACGCGTCTCTTAACCCGATCTCTTCCTCAGTCCTTTGTCCTCATCCCCGCGTCTCTCCTCTCTTAATCTCACCCTTCCTCCCTTTCGCTGCAGAAATCTGTCATCCTCCCTCCTCACGTCTTCCTCCGTTTCACTTCATCAGTCCAACACGCACCACATAACGTTTCCCTCGGAAGAGAGACCAGTGCCGCGTCTCTTCCTCATTCTCTCTTTAAACTTCACTCTCTCTTATGATTTCTGCTCATCCCTCCATCTCTCGACGCCTCAGCCGAGGCCTCCAGCTCTCTGTAAAGTTCTCCGCTGACGTCATGTGTTTCAGCACAAACAGTCCTGCCAGCTCTCCGGTGGCCTCACACACACTGCGTCAACTGAACGCAGCAGAGTGGACTCACACATGCAATTCTGTGCAACGCGGAGGTAGTGAGTTTTTTATATATAGTGTTTTAAACCTAGAATTGCATTGAAGGTTATGTGTCACAGAAGTTTGGATATAAAGCAAAATTAACATGAATGTAGTGAGAATAAAATCTGTTTTGTTTAACTTAGAAAGTGAAAATGTCAAGATTCAATCTAAGACTGAATGAGAAGTTAAATTAATAAGAGTGACAGTTTAAGCCTCCGTCTAATAGACACATCAGTCCACAGTGGAGTCCCTTGTGCTCGTCCCCTCCTCTCGACGGCTACTGTGGAACTAATCGATTGCTGCGTGAGAGGGTGTGTTTGTTTCTGTGGCAGCAACTCAGTGTGTGTGTGACATGTAATGTCTCCCATCCA
The DNA here is from genome assembly GCF_900880675.1 of Sparus aurata. NCBI lineage: Eukaryota > Metazoa > Chordata > Actinopteri > Spariformes > Sparidae > Sparus > Sparus aurata. The sequence goes on along the minus strand of NC_044193.1, from coordinate 23,134,513 downwards.
CCATAAAAGAGGGTTCCCATCACCTCTGGCCTGTTTCTCTGTCACTTTGCATTGGTTCTGAGCCAAAGGAGCCAAATGGTAGGACACTGAATCGACATGAGGAGACGAGAAGAACTTTCTCTGTCTGAGCACTGGGTTGTGTGTGTGTGTGTGTGTGTGTGTGTGTGTGTGTGTGTGTGTGTGTGTGTGTGTGTAATTATCCTAATCAACACTTCCTCCTACCTAAGCGAATGAATAGGTCCATTGCCTTGTTGATTGTCGGCCCTAAAACGACATATATCACTTCTCCAAAAACAACATGACGTACCAGCAACAGGCGTACACGATCTCAGCCGTACACTCGCACTTTGGTTAGTACTTCGTTAAGTCGAGTAAACACATTGGTTAGGTTAAGGTGAGATAAATGGTGGATTGGCTTAAAATAACTACATCGTTTCTATGAATATAGTTACAACTGTACCAGCGGAGGCGTTACATCATGTAGTTGACGTCACTTAAGGCTAACATAACTCACCGTTCACTCTGGTTTGACACTAACAGTGCTCTCTAGGGGAACGTCCTGTGCTTGTTTTATCCAACTTATACTAGTAAGTTAATTATTACAGCCAACAGGGGTCAGCACCTCACAAAAGACGTCAGCATGGTCAGCCTACATGGTCATGTTTCTGAGGAGGACGGGCTGTCCTTTTAGGTGTTTCCTCTCTGTTTTTCTTTCTTTGAGCGCTCGGTGCTCTCTGCAGGAAGGTCCAGCTGGACCACATGTAATGCCTGCTAATCCTTTAATGTCTCCAGTGAAAAAATACATGAGCAGAGCTGAGGATGTTTATCCATCTCACAGGGAGAGGGTAGCACAGGGAGTTTTCTTTCTCAAGCTGGAACAATAAGACTTACTATAAAACACTGGCAAGGCATCAGTCCTGTCAGCACCAGGACGCAGCGTGCAGTTGGTGGGCGGTGACTTACAGGAGGAGGCCAAGTTCAACATTAGTCCAAGTGATCACAAGGTTTTCACAAGGTGTTAGTATGAGACTGTGATCTGTTGAAAGTATTAAAAAGCTTTGGGTGGACCTGTACAGCAGATAGCCATGTAAGTTTCATTTATATACAACGTTTGCACTGGTTTCAATATCGGTGCCGTCACGTCGTCCAAACGTTTGTTGGCAAGTTAGAGACAAGAGAGGGAGTGATTTGCGAGCGCTGCATGCACACTCATGCAGGCGTCATGTTTGTTCTGATGAGTCAAACATGAACAAAGAGAAAATGATCTCATGTAGCAAATCACAACTTGTATATTGTAAGTTTGGTGAAATGGGCAACAGATTCTCATTTTTCTTGGCTTAGGGATTTCATTTTGGTGGAATTGTAATGTGAACATGCAAGCTTCATTAGTGCTCAAGTTGGTAACTGTGTTTCCTATCAAAGTATTTTATGAGCATTTTGAAGCTTTTGAAAAGTTGCCTGAAATGGCAAAATTTGGGGGGGAAAAAAACTCAAATTCCTACATTTCTTCTTTTTCTTCTTCTTCTTCTTCTTCTTATCTTTGAGGTTTATTGGCGTTTTTGTATTTGGCAAACAGCTGGTTTTGTTTTCAGTTTGTGTCTTCCTTCTTCTTTAATCTGTTCATTGCAGCCAGACTACAGACACACCAGGACAATCTGACAAGTGGTTTTCACTTACCCAACTTGAAAAGAAAACAACCTAGCCACATCAACCATGCTCAAATTTTAATTTCAAAATTGAATTTGCAAACAGAAACTTCTACATCATGATGTAACCTTCCCTAAAACATAACAGCCTGAAAACAGAACGGAGTAGGTAACAATGGATCGGATCAGTACCAGAGCGAAGGATGGGTCGGACCTCTGGAGGACAGCAGGGAGGGGAGCTGCTGTGTGCTCGGTTGTCAGGGTGTGGCGGAGTGTAGAAAGTTTAGATAAATAGTTTTTCAGGACTTGAACCCCCATTGGTGAACGTCCACTGCTGTGATTTGTAACGCTCATGATAAAACAACAGCCAATGTGTGCACACTGGGGATGGTTTGGGCGGACTCTTTACACACACACACACACACACACACTCACACACACACACACACACACACACATCTATTCTTTAACTTGGGCGTACAAGTCGGACGAGTGAATAGACAAAGATTCCACAATGTAAGGAGATACAGGATACCCCTGCTATCCGACCCGCGCACACATCTCCCATCACTCCTGTGTGAAAGCGGAGTACTTAGTAATCTACATGACAGATGGTCAAAGCCACATTGTTGGGACTTGAACCCTCAACCTTTGCTTCTCAAAGGGACCAGTGTCTTCCAGCCTACAGGTTATCCTCCATCTATCTGTCATTCCTCCACCTCCCTCATCTTTTCTCTCCTGTCTTTTTCCTTTCCATTTTTCTCAGCCCCTCTCCGTCCTTTATTTTCATCCATTTATCTCTCTCCACCCCGGCACCATGACCTCCTTTTATCTGCCCCTCTCTGGTATTTCCATCTCCGTCTAACGCTCCCTTCGTTCACTCTCTTCCTGTCTTTCTTTTACGTTCACTCTTTCGAGGCTCCGTCATTTGTTTTCCCTCCACATTCACAGATCTTTCATTCATTACGTCCGTCTCTTCACCCTCTGTCCTCCTCTCACCCTGTTCATTGATGTGTTCTCGCTTTCATGGACATTCCCCCCTTTTCCATTCATCTCTCAGCCCGGTGGTTCATGCCAGCATTAGGGGGGCACATGTTTTAATTCACGGTGCCGTCCTGGTTCAGGCTTGTAGAGGCCTCTGTGCACTGACCTTTAAGAGGGATATCTCTGCACTGTTATTCTTGACATGTTTTAGAGCAAAGCCAAGCTGGTTTGAATCCAACAAGGGTTTTTCAGGCAATCCTGTCTATCTTATGTGGACTTCAGGGAGCATGGTGTGGTGTTAGATTTATCTGCCAAGGGGAAGCTGGTAGGTGTTTATCCAGAGTTTATCTATGTCCTAAAAATGTACGTGTGCTTTGAAAACTACACAACTTTTACAAGGAGTTTAACTTCATCCTTAAGCACCCAGACTTACTAGTAGAGGCTGACCATCATATGGGATCTGGCTGGCTTTGTTTTATGTTTCTAACTGTCAGCAAAACCAATAATTCACAGTGTTCAATTCAATTTTTAAAAATAGACTAGTTTTTTCCAAACATGACTGAGATGAGAGTAAATTGGGTATTTAATGGGGACTATCTCCAGATGTGGAAAAATACACATTTAAACTAGCAATGAAAGACTACAAGTGGAGGTCTGTGGGAATGAAGAATGAGCTAAGACAGGCTTGGACCAGTTCATTGTTGGGTTGCTCCTTTAATGACATTTGATGACAATTAGAAAATATTGATTTCTAATATATTAAAGTCATGTACCAAAACCGTTTAAGGCAGGTGCTGGACCCATAGAAGGTCAAAATATGAAAACACTTGAATTAAGTTGGCAAATGGTAGCTCACTTATGTACTGTAGTATGTTACATACTGTAAGGTTATAGTTTTTCTTAAAATATCTACTATTGCCATCCTGATGCTTTCCCCACTGTTGTCTTCATAAGGCACTCAGTTGAAGACGATTTTTGTACAACAGGGCTTCGCTTACTCCTGCTTATCCTTAATATGAACCTTTTTTTTGCAGCCTTGATAAGTAAATAAATAATTAAATGCAATAAAATGAAATACAACAAAAAGTAATTTGTAAATACATTAAGAATAACTTCACTTATATTTACATTTCGTGACTGTGTTTAGGTCAGGAAGCCTTGGAGTGTGTGATGTGGTTAGTATGATTACCTGTTTAATATAAACAATCTTATCAACTGCAAAGAAACACAATATTTGTTAACTCAAAACAACAATGTTTATTTCTCAGAAATTTTCTTTTGTATTGTAAATGAAAGCTGAGGCGTCATGTCTCCACCATCTCCCTCACAACAATAATACAATTGTGTTTACATGGCTGCAAAGAAACCTGCTTTTACTTAATGCAGATGGAGATAAAAGACTCAAATTACCGAACTGTTCTAGGTTCATTTCATATCTGCTCTGCCAAGAAATAAGCCTCAACCTCACCTATAATGTAATTTCCTTCATGAATGGCTGCATTACACCGAACAATAGGAACAGTCAGCAGTGGGGTCATTCTTTACTGGCATGACAAGTTGTGGTTCGGTCCCAGCCAACAGAAACATTTTCATCCACACTGTTTATAAAGGATTTCTTACGCAAAAGTTTTCTTATCTTGGACCTCCTTGATGTGTGAATTCTCTTTTGGGTCTCTTTCTTAGTTTATTTTTTTTATTCCTTTGTCCTTTCTCTTTTGCGTCAAACATCCCACACACCTTTTTTCTCCTCTCACCCCGGCTTCCTCTCCATCTGTGCTCTCTGATCCCTCTGTTCATCTCAATCATTTTTCCAGCTTCCTGTCTCTCACACTGCGGCTGTCAGTCCTCTCTCCTCATCTCTAAACCCTCCATCTGTGTGTCGTCTGTGATCTCGCCAGGCTGCCATCTGATGGCTGTCACATGAGAGATAGCTGTTGACACGACACACAAGTGACACCTTCAGATGAACAGATGTCTGCGTCGGAAGCAATACATCCCTTTTTTATCTCGCACGCACACACCCACCTACATAGTGACACCCACACGGACACGCATGTCGGTGCTTTATGGATCCAAAAACGCATACACACTCTTCACACAAAGCTCTACATCCAACATACTCACTGCGCCTTTCCCTCCTCTCTCACTCTCTCTCTCTCTCTCTCTCACACACACACAAATACACATCCTTCAACCCTCACATCATGCCTGCGGTGTCAGAAACATGCAGTGTGTTTCCACTGTCAGCACGTCCACATACCAGACAGAAAACCTCTCTACACTGTCTCTGCAGCCTCCAAACCAAACAGGAGCGATTTTCATGGACCGGACAAAGCTTCTTTGTGTCCCTCTCATATGTCAGCTAATATATTTATAAAAAACACTTTCTGTCCGTGCACCAGTCTTGCAATAATGATATGTCATCAGAAATACCAATAAAAATGTCACTAACAAGAGAGAAATCATCTGGATTTCTCGTAGTCCATCACAGTGCAGCAAAAGCAGAGGAGGGTTGTGATTTTGCAGTCAGACCACAACACCGAGCTACAGTGACAGGCACAGTCAGTATGTTTGGGTTATGAAAGCTGAGATCCGAGCACATGATTGCTTTTCCTATGAGCGCACACTTCGCAGCGGTAACGTACAAGCAGCACCGCAGTTATCACATCAAAAAGGGATTTGACTCCGTGTTTAGTGCCTTTACTAATGACCGCACGGGCCGATGTGGGTGATCCATCTTCTTCCACGCACAATCCCCTGCAATCAAAATGCAAATACTGTTTTACAATATTTTGTGGCTATATAATTAGATTCCATGTTCGTCGGTTAAACTTTACTACTTCAACGCGGAGCAGCTGTTGCCTAGTAACAGTTAAATCTACCGTCCTAATCCAGGCGACTGTCAATTAAGGACAGTGATGAAGATGAAGATGTGACCTCGGAGCTGTACAGCTGTGTGGAATCTTGATTCTCAACTAACTAAACTCCACTGATGCAGGTGTTTGCCTGCAGTTCTTATTTAATATGTCAGTAATAAAGTGTACAAAACTTGACTCAGCCTCTTGAACCCCTTACTGTTAAGTTAGATGTTGCAATACGTGACGTAGGAGATCTAAGAACCAGGAACTACACGTCAAGATGTTTAAAGAGTAGCTACCCCTGAAATCTAGTTTGAACCATGAGCATTTCAGGGTCTTTAAGAGAGTGTTGTGCTTTCAAACTAGTATTTGTTGTAAATGTAATACTGTTTTGGGCATAAATTGGCAGCTTTAAAGCTTCATTGACAATAGAAGGCCCCCAGCCAGGTGTGGAGTTTTCATGTCAGAAGTTGGTTTATTAACCACTGGCCACCGACCTGACGATTGGTCTAAAGGATACACAGGTATAGTTAATTGATGGATGGACATATGAGTGACTGAAAACTGATATTTTGAAGTTTGATAACATAGGGCTTTTTTGTTGGCAAGGGGGCTACGATAAAAGCAGAATAATGCCCACAAAAATACATACATTCCATGATTGCTCCTGTGTGACCCATATCATGACAACGTATAGAGTAGTCTTACATGATAAACACTGTCCAGCCAATCAGAATTAAGTATTCTCTACTGGGACACAAACCATTAGAAACCTGTCACAAACATTAAGATAGCCTTCGGTCTCTGCTTGAAAGCTTGAAGGACCTATGAAACTGTTTCAGCACCTTTAAATCCATCTTTTGTAACTAAAGTGGATTTTTACAGCTGAATCCAGTCAAGGATTACAACTTTCACCTGGACAAGGATTTTATTTTAAGACTGTTTCTTACATTTTCTAAATTTTCTTACTTTTACAGAACTATTTGGGCTATTGTTCAGTGTACTGTACACATCAAATATCAGCTATTGAGCCTGCAGACTAAAGACCCCTCGACTATATGTTGAGAACTTCCACAAACATTTGAAATTTAAACACATGTCAACCATTACTAAAACACTAAAACCTTTAAAACCCTCTCTTCTCTCCAATATTTCCTCGAACCAAAGTTACACATCCTAGTAAAAGAGCATGTGCCTGACAAGCCAGTTGGCCTCCTCACTAAACCTTCAAGTTTCTCTCTTTTGTTTCCTCCTTTTCTCGCTCTTGCTGGATTTTAAATCAGTCTAGAGGCCTGGGAGCACTTAAACTGAACTGGAGCAAAGCAGGAGAGAGGAAGACTGCAATGAAGGAGCTATTACATGCAGCAGGGAGGGAGTGATAGATGCAGAATGGAAAGAGAGATGAAAATAATGCACAAAGAAAGGAAAAGGGCCGAGAGATGAAAGGATGGGAGACGCCCTACATTCGAGTGGCTCCAGAGTCTCCAACAGACTCCCGGTGACAGATTACCCCGCTCCGCCTTAGAACAACTAACACCCGTCTGGATGTATGCATCTGGGCAACGCCGGCTGAGAAAACAAACTCATTAATTCACAGGCTGTAAGTGAAAACAAACAGAGGCCTTCGCTCTGAGAACTAATGCAATCTGATCAAAATAGGACGCCGATGTGTGCATTGGTGTTTTCAAGTGGCCCCCTGCCTTCAGAGAGACAAAGTGAATATTGTATTAGACGGAGTGTGTGTGTCGAAAGTCAGTGTGTGCGGCACACAAACAGACATCGGGGAATTCAAATGAATAAATGAAGCGGGCAGACTGAAGGGAGAAGAAGACAAATGAAAGACATCCAGAGACTGAAAGAGAAAGGCAGAGATGCATGATGGGAGGCTGGTATAGATGCTTGGCAGAGGGCTGGGAGTCCAGCCAACCGTGCACGCACACAAACACACACGCGTGCGCACAACATACCTCGACGGCTCAATGTCAGCTCGTAAGACACACAAATACACACACAGACACACGCACACATTTTTGTTGCTGCGAGTTTGAATTGCAAATTTTTTTTTTTTTTCTTTAAATTATCAACACAGATTTTCTGTAAACATATTAATGTTTGATGAAAACAGTCCTGTGACATTCATACTGATTAAGAAGTAAAATAAAATAAAGTAATATCTAAAATAATCAAGTTACATATAACACTTGTTCAAACAGCTTTTAAAGGGTAACTACACTCATTTTACACATTGAAGTGTGTTTACAGGTTTTGTGGAGTACTACTGCACATGTAAAACACAAAAAACAGTAATATAAAACCTTTTGTGGCTCCAGAGAAAGCTGCATGCAATCGGATAAACTGCCTCCAGTGATGTCACTCAATGGCCTGGTTGCATTGTGGGAAATGTAGGCATCAGATTTTGAAAAGGAGTCCCCTGTCTACAATCTGCCGTTTTTATTCTACCCATTCTTCTTCCCTTTCAAAGCATGGTGTGTTCATTACCCACAATGCAACTGAGCTCCTGAGTGACTTCACTGGAGGTGATTTATCAGATTACATGCAGCTTCCTCTGGAGCCACAACATGCTTCATACTACTTTGTTCACATATGCAGTAGAACTCCCGAAGACCTACTTTCTGAAACAAAGCAGCTCAGACATCAAAATAAACTGTTGCCATTTAACGTTTCTCCAAACCACAGATATGTTCAGATTTGTGCGTGTTATATGTATCATTTAGCATTTCTACAATACATTTCACGTTCACATTACATATGAGCTGACTTTGTTGAGAGACGTTGGAGAGAATGATGGTGGTTGCAAAGACAACTGCCAAGCCATAAGCCATTATTCCAGACTATGTTTCAAATTTTGTAAATGTCAAACTACTGGATATTTTAAAAAGATGTTGGGACACTTTTTACCAAACATGTTACTGGCAACCTAAGCACGTAAGACCAAATGGATCTTTCCCAAACACTAGCCGAGTGATTTTTGTCTGTGAACCCAATCAGATCATAAGCACAGCGATGTCACAGTGTAAAAATTAAAAACTGACCTAAATAAATGCAAAAATAAAGTTTAAACATATGAATGATTTGCAGAAACATACATTGCCAACATTTATTGTGCAGATTGGGTTGAAAACCATTTAAATGCAGTAAAAGGATGTTTATATGTCAAACAGATGTCTAAATAAAGATCCACTCCTAAACAAAACATTCTCTGGACTTTTTTTTGCTGCCAATCTCGAAATCAGTGCTGAGTGGGACGCCGAAGGTAAACATGAAGAGAGGCGGGGGGAAACAAGTACTTTAATAGTTTGGAGGCAAAAATGGCCCTCTTCCTGCTTGAACTTCTACCCACTAATTGATTGAAATGAGATAATGACAGCTTTTCCTGTTGCTGAATTACCTCAACATCCTCCGGGGAATACAAACACCCTCTGGGCTCCCGCGGGTTATAATGAGAGAGGGGGTGATAGCGGAAGAGACACAAACAGAGGAGGAAAGAAACAACAGCGAGGTGAGACAGACAAGTGAGAAATAATGAAACTGAAGAGTGAGAAGATGAGACACATGGAGACGTGTGGAACGACTCACAGTTGACAGTCAAACATGGACGAGCGGAACTTCAGTTAAGGGGGAAATTATGTAAAACGGGGCAAACTGTGGGGTCAAAGGTGAGGTCATCTTGACAGGAAGCGAGAGGCTGGTTGGTCACTAATGAGAATCTTATAGGCAGAGTTTCTTCCCACACTCCTTCCTCATAACGCTCGCAGAATGAGAGTTGGGTCATTTTCGATGGCAAATGGGGAAGAAAAACTGGATTTATGTGGTGCTGTCTGTGCTCGAGCAAAGCGAAAAGATCGCTGTAATACTTTGAAACTGTGACTCTACATGAGTTCAACACAGTGACTCACGATGTTGGGCACTGCTTTTTCCACTTGTAGTGTTTGCCTGGGGCACGAGTTTGTCTGCTCAATAACAGAGAGCTCGTGCTCTTCAACTGTGTTGCAGGATTTTTTAGATATTATCACTTGGAGACCAAAAACATTATTCGGTAAACACTGTGGCTAGGCAGTGTTCGTTCGCCTAAAATCACTGTCACCAAAGTTAATTAAAACCTGTCAGATCCAATAAAATGGTGCACTGAGCCATGTCTCTGAAGGCATTAAGCTGTTACAAAACTACATCAAACTAAAAGAATAAAACAGAAACTGTGTCACATTTTGTCACATCCCAACTGACCTTGTTGGAAATGCAATAATGTGATCTGGCATCTCACAACAGGACGCAATGTGTTACAAGGATTGTTACAAACTTATATGCAAACAATTTCGCAATTCAGTCCCGCATTCGCTCTGTGAGTGGCGCACGAGGGGAGGCCACAGGATCAAACAAATTGAAATGGTTAATTCCCATGGCAGCAAGAATGTGCTCAGAAAATTTCGTGGCAATCTGCCTGTTGTGAGAAATGATTCGAACAAAGTTTATACTTCGGCCACAGGAGAAATCAGAGTGTTAAACGAAGGAAAGGGTTCGTCCTCGGGGGACCATGAATACGCTCCAAAGATTTCAAGGCAATTTTAAACATAAGATTGTGATATTTCTTGTGCCAACACAGAAACTTTAGTCTGATGTTGTCACAAGAGGAGAGGTCAGGGCCCGCCTAAAGGATCAGGGCTCATCCTCTGAAGGACCACGAATATGATTTGTGGTTTTTAATATATCATGTTGTTGACAGACCAAGAGAGCTAATAAACGACTAACCTTTACATACTTAGGCCCTATCAGGTTAAAAACATATGTAAAGAAAGAGTGAGAAATAGTCTAGTAGTTCTGCCGCACATTTAGGAAGTACAGTTACCAAAAACAAGGATGTAAAAGTTCAGAATTTAGCTGTTTCTTCATTCATTTGAATTTCTTCTCTGTTGCCATATAGCTTAAAAATGTATTCAGAAATCTCTCTTTCTTTTCCTCTCTCACTTTACTGAGCAGCATTTCCAGTCCAGCCGACAGGAAGGTCAGTCGACTCAGATGGTGACTTTTCTCCTGAAAACATGGAGCCGAACGGGAGGAAATCCTGTGTGTTATCAATTGCCGATGATGATTGCAGACCTGCTCCGGCCTGAGTGAGGCGAAACAATGAGCACGGTCTGGCAACAATACAGTCAACACTACTTAAACACGCGCACACACACACACACACACACACACACACAATGTACTTTGCTGCCTTATTATCATTAAACTTGAGCGAGTCATGGTCAACAACAGGTCTCAGATTAGAGAGAGGGGAAGAGGGCATGGTATGTGAACTGGCTAAAGTCATACCGTCTATGGCTTTCTTATTTTTTTGTTATTTACTAAATGACTTCAACATTCAGCATGAGAGCAGCAAGAAGAGAACAACCAATAAAACCAATCAAATCACATTTACACTGAGGCTCTAACAGGAGGAACAAAACGGTCATTATTAAGGTTTGTACAGCCTGAACCTTGTGTAACAGACAAGGTTACAATTAAAGGTGCACCATGTAGTTTTGGGTACGACATTTTAATCCGATGATTTCTGTATGCTTAAACAAACCCCTTTTTTGTTTTCATGACTGAATAAACTGAACAAACAAACTGACCTTAAAGGACGACACGATCCCATACTGTTTTACTTTGGTTATATGTGGCGGACTCTGCCACGTTTAAAGCTTCAAGCAGTGTTCTGGGGACCTTATTCTCCTCTGAGAGCAGCTTCTATATTCACTTATGGAAATAATAAATATATCTGAGTTTGTGTTATTACCTCATTAATACAAAAGTTAAAATTCTGAGTTTTAATTTATTCCCCAAAACTACATGTTGCCGCTTTAATACAAGCAGAACAATATAGAATATAAAACATTTGTGTTACTTTAAAATGACCTGTGCTGCTCTTAACTCTTCCAGACTAAACGGCACAGTGCTAATACCCATACCACAGTGTAATTATTTAACATCCTTGGTATTTGGTTGCGGTTGCCGTTCCTCATAAACTTTTCTAATGAGACGGTGGATCGCACCGCAGAGCGATGAGCCTCAGCCAACACCTCCTCTGGCTGGACACCCCGCCGGCACTGCGCAGCGGTTTAACCTGGAACACCAGCGATTTAACGTTAAAAAATAAGGAATTTCAAAAAACCACATGAACCTGGGGGTTTGTTTCACGGTAGCCAGAACATCGACCACGATTCAACGCTTCCAGCCCGGACCACCACGAAGAGGATAAGTGGTTTGTGATAAATGGACAAATTAAACTGAGGCTGAGGCTTCAGGAGGGTGTGAAGTTTAAATATTCACAGAATAAAACAGATGTCTATTCGAAAGAGGAGAGAGGAGTCTGAATACTTCCTCAGAGATGGTCACGATGAATTAATGACCAATTAATGCCACATAGATAGATAGATAGATAGATAGATAGATAAATTAATTAGACTTAATCACCTTTGTATGACAGCCTCAGCCGCGGTACATTTAACTTGCTCGTTGACACGGTGCCGACAAGCAGCGCAAGAAGAATCACGTTGAAGAAAGGTGTAAATCCCTTCATCCTGCTCAGGAGATGTCCTCCGGCTTCTATATGGTTATTTTTATGTGCCTCCAACAATTACACAGAGTATTCCAGGTGAGTTCTGGGGGGGGGATAAACCTGCCGGATTCCTTCCTCTCAAGACGCCAACATCTGCGCTCTCGGGCAGCTCCCCCTGCGCGTAAAAGTGGTTTATGACCGAGCAGCCGGGTGTCCTCTGCGCGCTCTGCCGGGGCTGGTGAGGTGATTCAATGACTCCGCTCCGCGGGCTGACGCTCCCTCAGCTCCCTTCCACCAGCTGCGTGTACAACACAATGTGGTTCTGCCAAAGAGAGAGGCAGAGAGAGAGACACCACGCCTTCACAGCAGAGAGAGAGAGAGGGAGAGAGAGAGAGAGAGAGAGAGCAGTAGCGCTCCAAGTGAGCTGCCCCTCCTTTACGCACACACAGATTCCCAGCTGAAGGCACGCTCCTACGGATGATTCATAACACCATTTCAACATCGAGTAAAGTGCAGTAGAGGACACTTTGCTTCACTCCCACAGTGTTTATCATTTATAAGCAGCATATAAACCTTTTAACACACAGTTTAAAGTAATTATAATGCAGTTTTAAAGCATTTATGTTTTAAAGCAACATGATGTAACTTTTTACCTTGAAATAACAGCTTCAAAACCATTTTGACGGAACAGCGTCTTGTCATAGGCTGAATGGTGTCTCTGTCTCTCAGACACTCCAGCCCTCTATCACTTCTATGGAGAAAATGTTTTATAGTTTTCCTTCTGATGTCGTCAGTTAGCTCCAAGCTCCCAGGAACAACATCAGGCCACAAAGCCAGTTTGACATAGTGGCCAAACCTTGTGCTTACAATGTCACGTGATGTACCCTGGCCCAAAAATATCTTTCCTATAAGCTTAAGCTTAAGAAACGCCTGTTAATTGTGAGCATCACAACCCCCAACAAAATGACTTATTTCACTATCAGATTTGAGCCATTCGGTCTGAAAACCATCCGAAATTGTAGAAGAGCTGCCCCGTTAATTGTATTCCCATTCAAGTTAGCGGAGGGCTGAACCAGAAGTCAGCTGCTTTGCCAGCAGAAGTCTCAAGTGCGCAGACTATGGGCCACACAATGCGGAAGCTATGCCGAAGATCTAGGTAATTTTATATATCTGGGAAGGGAACTAGTTTGGCTCCATGCGCCACTGAGCAGCTTTCACGGCACTGAAAGGGCTCTGCCTCCCAGACTTTATCCAGATTTCCATTTATCACATGCTTGACTCTGCTCGGAGCACCGACAGGAGGAGGAGGAGGTTTTTCAGGTGCGGTGCCAGAACGGGTGCCTAAACCATAGCCGGATAAGCGGGACACAGGGCTGTGCTCAGCAGCCTCTACAGACATCCTGACAGAGGTGAAGGACAGCGAGTGTTGATGAACTTGCCTGATGTTCGGCTTTGTTAGCAAGGTTGTCTCACAAACCACGTCAGCCCATTTCCAAAGAGGTTTAATCGATAGCATGTTGAAGCGAGGCGTTATTGTCTCTGGTTCAGGTTACTTTAGCTCGGTGTGCTGTTGCTGTTCCGACTTGTATGCAGGTGTATCGTTACCAAAACTACTACATTTACATTTAGTACATCTACCAGACACTTTTGTCCAAAGTGACTTGCGGTAATTCATACATACATTCATACACTGATGGCGGTGGCTGCCATGCAAGGTGCCCACCAGCACATCAGGAGCAGTTTGGGGTTCAGTGTCTTGCCCAAGGACACTTCGACATGCAGACCAGGGGAATCCAACCGTAAGTTTACAATACAAGAAGTCCAGCTCCCAAAAGATAACCTGAGCAACAGATACAGACTAAGCAGACTTTGATGGTGTTGTTGTTGTTCAAGGTCAAGTCAAGACAAACTGTAGAAAGTTCCCTGCTCAAACAGCAATACTGTTTCAGATTTCCAAATGTGGCTGAATGCTCAGTTCAACTAAGTTAGTATCATTGTACTGGTATGTTCTTTCAAGATAACGAAGACATGAAGAATCTTTGGGATGTCTGGATGTCTGCTCCTTGTAAATGACTAGATTGGCGCAGACAAAATAATCAAAAACAACATGCACCTCCATCTCTACATTAACCCACTGAGCCCTGCGCATACTTGGCCTTTAACCCCCTTCATCGCTGATTGGACGCGTTGTGTGGTTTAATTAAGTCGTGGGGTACCTCCTCGACAGCCCCATCCCGTGTGCATCTATTCACAAACAATCCTGCGTGTGAACAGGGGGGTCGCGGCAGGGCGAGGGGAGAGCCATTCAAGGTGTCAGTGTTACTGCGGGTCTTCGGGGGAACACTTGAAAGAGGCTCCCGCGCATGCTTCATGCAGAGTGAGAGGCAGAGAGTGGGGAGAGAGACGAGTGTTTGATTGTTGCCAAGGAATGCTGGGTGCTTGAGATGACAGCGCGTCTCGTAGCTGTGTTGAGAGTTGTTTGTGTCAGTGAAACGGCTCCCGTGTGCACTTCACCTTACTTATGGATACAGACTAATAGTGGATATTTTGGCTGCATCTCGGATAACGAACGTGCCAACAAAACCTCAAATATGCATCTCATCGTACCACGACTGAAATGTTTTTCGTGCTGCGGTCTTTCCTTATTTTCTTATCAGTCTCCATTACAAATAGAACGTTCCCCTCAAAATGCATCAGAGTATTTGAATACTCATAAATATGTCAAAGAGAAAACCATCAAAGCGCCTCGGGATAATTAGCGCGGACAAATGAGACCGCAGCGCTGACAGCCAGTAGCCTCCGTCTCATTCCAGCGGTATCGTGCTCCTGGAAATTAAGATTGTGTTCCCTGTAAACACCGACGCGCGCTGATGAAATAAAGATGTCGCTACTTGTCCTCGTCTTCAGGCGCATGCTTTTTGGATCTTTCAGAGGACAAACATGTTCCGAAAGGAGTTTTCCATCTGCCACTCTCTGGTTTCATTGTCATTGCCATCGCCAGAAAATCTAAAATCTGATCTGTGTTTACTGCAGGGGTTTGTCTTTCCAATACAGCAGATTTCTAACAAGATCAGACACAGCGGTTCATAATGTGGACTGTTGTGTGGAGGCTGCCAGTGACCTGAGAGCAGTTCAAGCTTCTGTTGACGGATGTTTTATATAATGAAAGTTACAGTTTTTCTTTGTGTCTGCTGTGAAATGTCCATATTTTAATGCTTCACATGGCGTTTTTTTTTTTTTGTTTGCTTTTTCAGGATGGAGGTCTGGTTGTCCTGTTTTTTGCGGCTGTCTTTGTTGGTTTAGGTCGTGCAGTTTTTCTTAGTTTAGAAGTTCTGGCCCAGACGTCCTCCATCCTTTTGTTCTTTCTGGCCAGCCCTCCAGACTCTCATAGTTGTGGTTCATTTTGGTATTGTTTGTAAATAAAAACCATCTCTTTTCCAAACTTGTTCTCGGGTAAAGCATCCTCTTTATATGCTGCTGCCCGCAAGGTAGAGCCAACTGTGTGTTTTGTTGTGGCCATAACAATAACCACTGTTGTTTGTGTTGCATTATATGTTGATTATACACGCATAACCTGAACCAAATGTGGGCTTTCTGCTTTTATACAAGCATCAAGTCAGCCAAATGTAACTTCCTGGAGAAAAATAATCAATAGTTGAGTCCCGTCCCCTGGTCATCGAATACTGGCGCCGTCGGTTTGGTTTCCGACTCGAACCGCTATCCCAAGGCCCCAGATTTTTTACTGTTTGCTTTAAAGCTGCTGTAAGCGCTCAGCTAACTTCCTGTCTGTTCTGCCGTCAGCAATCCCCTCCCTCCTGTCTACGTCACCACATGAATGTGCAGAGGTGATCACCAGACAGCAGGGGGATCCTGCTCTCTGTGCATTAACAAGCAGACAGGACCGCCCCTTTATGGAGTTCTCTGTCCTGATTGGATAAAAGTGGGCAGGGATACCAGAAAATGTATTTTCTCTTTTACTGCATGAGCAGGGGGAGGAGAGACACGGGTTACTACTTTACAGGCATGTGTTGTTTGCAAGTAGGCTTTGCCAATTAAGTGTGTGATCAGATTTTATACAAATACAACAGTACATTGAGATATAAATTAATAAATTGCACTGCAAAGAGAATGAAGGGTTTTTTTTCTATCAAAAAGCAAACAACACACCAACTGATTTCTTTTACAAGTTGGTGAGCAACTTTGAAGCGGCACTCGGCGTGTTTTTGGCGGAGTGAAGTGCTCTCAGCCCTCAGTGGCCTCGTGACTGGACAACACTTGTCTGAATGCACAGTCTTTTCAAAGGACAAACAGACGTGGGAAAGCAGTTCAAGAGCTGAATTCATTCATTTGTGAAAACACCAGCCACCTTCCAAGCCATGAATGAGTGTTCCCCGTATTGTACTGGTGTAACTGGAGAGAGGAAATGCCTCTTTAACCGCAAGATTGTAAGAGCAGCATGAGGAACTGCGCTGATTAAAAAGAGATACATTTGCTGTTTATACTTTGCCTCCTTTCACTGAAATCCTCAGTGTCAGTGTCAATCACTCATAGGGGTTTCAAACATGGTGATTGCTCTTAAAAATCCCACATATGATCGTTTTGTGTCTCTGTCTCGACGTCCAAACTCCTCAACAATGTAATTCACCCTGAGAGGAACGCCTCCTTTTCAGGATCCCCGTAGAGTTGTGGTCGATCGCCTGATTGAATTGTACTGTCTGAGTGAAGGACCTTCTTTTGAGCCTCAAAAGATCCTCCCGGGGCTGAGTTATGCTCTTCAAGCTGTCAGTGGAGATGAAACATAAGACCACTTACTAGCATCTTGACATTGCGTCACTTTGACAAATCAGACTGCAGCTCGTTGAGGAGTGATCGGAAATGGCAGGGCAGAAGTTCATGAATACACAATGCGGGAGGCAGGGCAGAAATGGCGGATGAGGAACAATTTCGCGGCACAAGGCGTAGAGACAGCTGGTGTTTGTGTATGTGCCTGAGGGTTCATAAATGTTTAATCTTTTCTTGGCAACAAGAGCAGAGGCCCAGATAGGCTAATGGAGTTGACACGAGTGGAGACACAGCGAAGGACCAAGCGACTGAGGAAGGGCAGAACGAGTCAAAAGAGAGGAAGGATGAAAAGTAATGAACAGTGTTAACATACCTGAGTATGCAACGTTGGCTGCACTTGCAAATGCTACAACCAGGAATGCACAGGCATCAACGCGTTCATATCTCTAAATGCAAACAGGCTCACAAGCATAAGCCAAATTTAGCAAATCCGTTTGGTAGCTATGCACCTTTTTCTGATAGGCCCCCCCCTCGCCTCGCCTCCATTCAGCCACTTAACACAAACACATACCTTGACACACACTTGACCTCCACGTCAAACCTCCATGACTCAAAGGGTAAAAACCGTGGAAGCCAATAAGTGGATGAATTTCGTGAAGAGATTAACCGTCCTAGATACTCGTCACATCCTAAGGCTACTTTCACCTACATGTATTAAATTTGGTAATCACCTGTACTGCACATAGACCTAAAAAAGTCTCTTGTGGCCATGACCTAAACCAAACAGGAAGTTGGAAATTTGGAATGTTGTGCTCATTTTTGTGTAGTCTAAGGAAGTTGTTCTACAACTAAACGGTCAAAGTCCAGCTGCTGGGCCGCAGCTGTATCATAGTACCGAAACTGAAACTCAATATTTGGCCACATTCAAGCACCGTCTGTATTGTATGAACTGTAATGTAAAGATTGAACATGGTACATAGATCCCAAGACGCCTTACTGTTATCAACTGACTTCATCCATGTCAATATGTCAAGCACGCTCAGTTCATGAAAAAATGATTCATAGTTCAGCAAAAAAAAATAAAACAACAAAAATATTTTCTTGAATTTGTTTTTACCAACAACATCTGGCAGGCCCAGTTCAAGCTGGCTAATCCAAATCAATTTGGGCCTTCTTCGGGTTCCAGTTAAATGTTTTTCAAAAATCCAGCTGACTTGGAACAAGTTGCATGCCATCTTTGCATAAGAGGCACAAAAATGAATAGCGATCAAACACAGAATTCAATTGGGATACTTTTGGAGCAGCTGCTGCCTGTATGAGCAGGGGAAAGCTCTGACCCAATTTCCCACAGAGCTAAACATGTTTGGCCACAAAATCAGAGACACAGCAGTCTAACTTAGCACAGGAGGTTTTATTTTGTGTTTTTCACTTGTTTGTTTGTGACTTTTCAAAGTTGTTTTAAGGAGCTACATTAAAGAATCTTAGTGAAGTATAAAGTTAAACAGACTGTGGACAAATAACAGATTTGACATTATGTCAAATACACCAATGTACTATGTAGGAGAAATACAGTATGCTAACTTCTCGCCTCGCCCCATCCTGTCTCATAATACCACCATGTACGTAAAGAGGTGAAAGTAACTGTCTGCAAGCGATTGGTGGCCAATTCTTACATCCAGCACATTTTATAGAGGGCTTTTTTGTCGATGATATTATTTCCATTCCATTGCCAGACGCGTACAGAGAACAACTTTGCTCGCGATTTTTCCGCCAAGTTTCTGTGATGATAATGAAAATTTAAAAGCATTATTCACTTGTGTTCTGCTTTATCATTTTCCTAATTTTATTTGGCCCGGATCGATCACAGCCTGGAAACGTAATCTTGGAATTATATTTTCCTTCAGCGAGCGAGCGAGCTAGCTGAGTGGACGACAGCTGTTTGGACGTGATGGAACAGGGTCGCTAACAAGCCAACTCTTTAAATATTCCACCAGAGTTTATGTTACCAGTGCACATATGTGTAGGTAAAGTTACACAGCAGAAGGACCCGCGACCTCCATCATTTTCCTCCATGGATTTTTTGGCTTTGCAGAAACTTTATATGCTGTTAGGGATGGGTCATAAAATCTAAGAAATCCCAGCACAAACACAGCTGTAATAATTCTCTCCTCCATCTTCCAAGTTGAGGAAATCAAACAAGAAGCCATAACTCTGTTCCAGGATGAACTGAGGACGGTCTGAACGCTCCAAACAGATATCACCACCACAGTAATGTGCACAACAGTGAACTGGAACTCTTTATGCACGCTAGTGCAATAAGGCTACAGGTGGCAATGTCAGTCAGTCCGTCCACCGTTTTGTTCCGGAGTGAAATATCTCCTCATATATTTAATGGACTGAAATGAAATTTGGTGCAGATATTCACGATCCACAAAGGATAAATCCTAAATGCTTGGCGATGCCCTTACTACTTCTCTCATGTAAACATTCAGTACAACATTTTGCTCGAGTTTCTTCCATTTTTGTTCAAATGTTAGCATGGTAAACTGTCTACAAAAGCTGCTAGCATGGCTTTAGACATGTGTCTAATACACTCTATTTTTCGGAGTTACATTTTGGAATTAGATATCTATCATAATAAAAACATGATGACATGACAGAGTTGCATTTTTGCAATATCTCAACAAAATATTATCTCAAAGCAACATTAAAAAAAAAAAAAAAACTAAAGTAAGACTTTTTACAGTGGGCGGTGGAACGCACAAATTGTCCTCTGCTGGATGAGTTGTGTGAGAAAGAGAGACTGGAGGAGGAAAAAAGAAAGAAAGAAAGAAAGAAAGAAAGAAAGATTTAGTAAAAGAGAAGAACGGATATAGGATGAGAGAAGAATGAAAAGAGAGAAAAAGAGGAACGTAAGGGGTTGAGGGGGGAGACCAAGAGATGAGGGAGTGGGAAGCACAAGGAAAGGAGAGAGGGAGTGAGGGAGAAACGAGGTAAGGGAGGAAAAGGAGGGTGGAAAACAATATGTTATGTGAAGGGGACAAGGATAAGACACAAGGGAACATGTAAAAGGGAGGGGGGGGGGGGGGAATGACAGAGAAAAGGTGAGAAGAGGGAGTGAGGGGAAGAATGAATACAGCTTTATGTGCAGTTAAAAGGGGGCATTTTGATTGGTTTAGGACCTTGCTGTAAGTCAAGACATACACACACACACACATACACATACACACACACACACACACACCATGCAGGCCCCCTTTAGGACCTTTATGTGCCCCAAGTCTCAATTTAGACTGATTAGAGCCTGACCTTAGCAGTGAACTCTCTCTCTCTCTCTCACACACACACACACACACACACACACACACACACACACACACACACACACACACACACACACACACACACACACACACATTAACAGGACTCCTGCCTGTCCTGATTAAGATGTGACCCGGCTGCCACTGACCAGTGGACACTAAACACTCCCAGACCAGGATAAAACACAGCTGACGTCCTGGAGAGACCACATGGGGACTTCTATTATACAGAAAAAAGGAAAAAAAAAAATTTGCGCTGCATGAGGAAGTGATTTAAAGCTCCTTGTTCTGGTCAAACTGTTCTTAATTTCAGTTCACTATAAAGCGTGATTTAAAAGTTTCCTACTACAATGACACTTTCGATACACTTATGAAACATTTGCTGGCATTGACTTAAATGTGCTCCGAATTACTGCCATGGCTGTCATCAGTTTCATTTTCAGAACCCTTTTGTGTTTCAACATCATTTCGACTGACTTTGAATTGTTCAATAAAACACACATGGTGGTTTCATCTCTTTCAGAGCTTTTCTCTATTAGATCTGAATCTGTCATAGAAATAAATACAATGCAATTCATGATAAGATATACTTCAATTGCATTTTTCCCGTGAAAGTGAACGAAGGTGAGGATGGAGTTTGATTATCACAGAATTTCCCCAATGCGTACATTATGTGATTGCTGTAGTTCTGCTGTTGCTCAATGTGTGTGACAAAATGTTTGAAAAATCCCCAGCAGCTGTTAATGGAATATTTCATGTGACTTAGTGGACATGACTTTAAAATACAAAGATATTTTACAAAGTATGACATCATGCAGCATTGCTGTTTTATGTAAATATAAAAAAAAATTATTACTTTGCACCATTGGAAAAAAGTCTTGTTATTTTGTTTGTTATTCTTGTTATTGATAACATTGGGAAACTTAATGTGGCATTTCATCTCCCCCTTCCATTGCATTTACGTAACAACATCACTTTTGTTCGAATCATCTGCCCTCTCAGGTGTTTGCCAGTCTGTTGCATTAGCTAACATTGCTAATGTTAGTTGATGGCTAACATTTGGGCATTACAGTATGCTTTATGCTTTTTTCATTTATTACAGCCTTTGTTCCACAAACTGGCAACTACTAAGACTCTTTGAAACACAAATACAATGTGATACCAGCCAAACAAACCTTGTTAGAAAATGAAACCAACCATCAGAGTTTTTACACAGACATAAACAAAACATCATCAAAAATCATTTTCGACAAAATGTTCACAAATTTCAATCCAATACCAATTTCAGTTATTCTAAAGAAAAGAGATATTTTGACTCTGCAACTTTCTACAAGCTTTGTGGATGTTTCGTGTTAACATTTCTAAAGTTTCTAAACCTTTGCCCCTTTGTTCTCAGAAATAATTATTTCCATTTAATTTATAATTTACTTCAGGCTCTCCCAGAAACAAACTCAGTTGTGTCCTGTGGTGGGAGGAACCGGGTCAGGACATTTAAAGATGAACAATATCTTTGTTCTGGTTCCAAACACCTACACACTTACAAAAACACAGAAACATACACACGTTAGAAAGAGCTCTTATCCTGAACATATAACATGTTTATTTACTCCTCGTCATGAGTCAACAACAACAGTTACCTCACTTAGTCACCATGTCTTACTATCGCTGTGGGGAAATCTGGTTCTTGTAAGGACACAAAAACAAGACTAAACAAAAAACCTGCACACACAGATATCTTTATCCTCGGTTAAATCCCACACGAGCAACCTCTCCTGTCTTCACCCTCCGCTCCCTCATCTAAATCATCCACCCCTCTCTCTCCTCTCCCCCACAAGGAGCACTCAGATGGTTTTTAAGTCCAATATATAAAACAGCCTGTGAGGGTAAAGTTCATTATCAACAGAAATTCCAACATAAATTGTCTTAATATCTTGTCAGGTTGAGTTTTCATTCCTCACTGTAGCACGCAAGTATTTAAAACTCTATCCCTGTGGTGCATTTGAGATATACTGTATATGCATTATGCATGACTGTAATTGAAAACAGAATTATTATCTGAAAGTGACTAATGTAGTTCTTTATTTAAGAAGCAATCTGTAAGAAATGGCCAGAATTCAAGTTTAAAATGTTGAGAAAATGAACAGAATGTGAAGAAACAACCATATTGATGTGATCTCAAAGACGTATTTTGTTGTAGATATGTCTACCGAAGTTAGCATGTTAGCATGCTAATCATTCAGCACATGGTTTGCTGGAAATAAATCCTTAATTCACATAGTAAGACTACAAATATTGCAATTCATGCCACTAGCTGCACAGCTTATTGAGCTAACTTGCCAACAGCAGTTAGCAGTCTTTTTGGTCATATGCTGCCCCCTATTTGTTCGGTGGCCAATTCTTACACATTGCACTTTCAAATATTCTACGGTAATAATTAGCCAAACAGTATTTCACGTCAATGATCTCTATTCAGGAACAAAGTGTTCTGCTTTTTGGGCCAAAGGGATTACTGCATGTTTCTCTGCTCATGCTAACTAGTCACCCTTCCTTTTCTTTAATTCAAACAGCAGCTGTTGCTCCTGCATAAAGGGTAAAACACATCGCTTGCCATATTTTTTTTTAACCTCTATACAATTCCGTTAAGCTCTCTTCCCAGTGGTTTTAGTCTTTCCCATCACTCATCACTGTTTACCATCTACTAAAGGGGAATAGACTCAACCAATAATCATTGAATTAAAACAAACAGCCTGGTCGTGTGCGTCCACTCTGTGAGGACAAAGTGATGACTGTTGTGTGGTTCCTACAGCACGCCAAGGTCACAACCCTGCACTAAAGGTTACGATCCCTTAATGTGCTTGATCAGTGTGATGGTGTCATTAACACCTACACACACACACACACACACACACACACACACTTATAGACAGACATTGGCCGTGGTCTATAACCCTTTGACCCATAGATCACGGTGCCAGATGTTTATTTGTTGATTCCCTCCATGCTTAAAGACATCCATCATCACTGTCAGAGTGGAGCAGGAGAGTGTGTGTTTGTGTGTGTGAGTGTGACTGTGGCATTATGGGTGCTGAGTGATATGCTGTGTGTCAATATTTAGCTCCAATAAAATTGAAGAGATGACATGGGTGGTCGTGGTGTGTGCATGTGCTCTTGTACCTGAGGTTAGTTTTACACTTTGTGTTAAGATTTAGGAATAAAGTTAGAATTAATTTTAGGTTACTTTTGGCTGAGGGTATGAGTTAGTCACATTGTTCTGATGGTTAAGATTAGGAGTTAGAAAAAATGCCCAACATCAATGTATGAAGTATAGATGTGTGTATACTGTATGCCTATATATGTACACTTACATAATATAAAATACACATTTCACACTTCCACATTTAACGGTGACACCTTTACTACTCCCCGACACACAACACAGAGATAAACGGTCTACACACTCTCACAGGACTAAACACACGCTCCTCACAAAATGTTAACACTCCCTGAAGATTCATTTAAAAACACTGAAACATCCAACAATGAAAACAAATAAAAAAGGAACCCCAAGTCATGTGTGTTTATGTACTTTAGTGTTTTAATTAAAAACCTTTGTTTCTTCTGTGCCTACGGTTTGTTTCCTCATTAAGACTCATCTGCTTCAATCAGTGATTTTCTACATCTCCTAAAATGACTTTCAACAACCCCCAGCATTCAGTTAATGGTTTCATGTGTAGGTGGATGCAGGAATAGAATAATGTATTACTGTAATTAGGAAAATGAGAGTGAGCCATTCCTGTTAATGAACATGTTGTTTTACAGGCTCGGTGCTTTACATGTCGTGTGGCTGCAGGGGTGGAAAAATTGGCCTCCCCACCCTTTAACAATACATTTCTGATTGTGATTCTGATGGAGTGTTTGGTCAGTGCAAAAACAGAACCTACTAAAAGAAAACATGATTTTTACTTTGTAGATTATAGACCAAATTCAGATTCAGACCAGTTAGGTACAAGAAACACAAGACCACAGACAATCACGTCTGAACCTTAAGTTCAACTGCACGATACCTGTACATACCTGATATCTGCCATTGGTTCTGTTTTGCATATACTGTACTGTATAATTGCATAATTGCAACATATTGCATTATTTCAATCCACAATGTTTTTAGCTCCAACAGTCGCCCAGTTGCAATTTCTCTTACCCAACAGAAATCAGCAAATTGCTTTAGAAAGGTGGAAATACCTCCACAGGTCATCCGTATGTCAAAGTGTTGACCACAATATTAATCATTCAACATACATCACCAACCAACCTCATATCACGCCAAGCTAATTAGTAGACGGTCCACCGTGTCACTGTCACATTTGGCCTCTCCCAACATTGAAAGCAACAATTTCATTCTGTGAGCAATGAAAACATATGAGTCCTGATTGACAAAGAATAAAGATGCCAAAACCAGTTGGTTGGGTTAAGAAAACATAAAGATAACTACTTTCCTTGAAAAAACACTGCTATGGAAAGATTATGTTTTTACTTGAAATTATTGCTTCCTTAGAACAAACACTTCTGACTTTTGTTTTCATGGGACTCAACCCAATCACCTGGATGAAGGTCATATGAATGAACCACCTGACCAACCGCAAACTCCTCTCAACATGGACTGTCTTCTCTCCAGTCGTTAAGCCTCCTGCTGTTAAAGGCCCGTTCAGACTCGCAGTGGATGCATTTTGTGTGCATTCGTCCTTTAAATGACACACCTGAACATTGTTATTGCATAAAATATAACATCATCAGAAAATGACGTCTAATTTAGGTATTTTAAGTACTTGTGATTTTAAACGATTTGTTAAACATTCTGCTACCAACACTTGCCCTGCTGTTAATGAGCAGTGATGTCACCTGTTAGCCTTTTGGTGTGTTAGTCACATCTCCAAAACTAACAACTAAAGTGGACTGACTGGAATAATATTTCTCTGGGTTCCATTTCACATTTTTCAAAACTTCCCGTGCAAACAGTGAACACACACTCCAGACACCAGAGGTTACCGGCCAACTAAATCAAACTCACTGAGCATGTTGACAAATGAAAACTTTCAATATAGAACAAACTTTTCACTTTCGATTACAGGGAAATCGTGAGCCAAATTTGTAACATTTCTTTTCAGATAAGTTTTTTTTTGCCTCCAGATGATAAACACCAGTACTGCTGCTGCTGCTGCTGCTGCTGCGGTCCGACTCTAGGCTTTAAAGGTGGACTGTTTAATGTCCCGTAACCCTCACTGGGTAATGGTTTTCAGACCTCTAAAACGAGGAAAAACAAAGTGCCACCTTAAAATTTATGAGACATTCAATTTCTATCCGTTAAATCTCAGTCAATCCATCATCATTAAGTCTTATCAAAATAATCACAGAGCCTGTAAAACAACTTAACTAGTGTTTCGGCTGAGATGCAAGGAAGAGGTGTGTGTGTGTGTGTGTGTGTGGGTGTGTGTGTGTGTGTGTGTGTGTGTCAGTTTTTGGAAAGAATGAATTACACCTTTTATCTGTGCGTGGGGTAGTTGTCTTTCACCCTCACCTCCATGTATTTAGTTTTTTGTATTTTTCCATCATCAGCGGCTTTCATAGCTCTTCACGCACCCTCTGGCTGTGCGTGTGGGCAGATAGATAGCATATGTTCCAACGTGTGATGATACGAGACTTTTGTTCCTCTAATCTGACTCTAATTCTTACATTCTGATACATTTATATCCCCTTCACTCCAGCCAGAGCCATAAAAGGAATCACTGTTTTAAATTAGATGAAACTTTAAACCTGTGTGAGACATTTACAGCCGTGATCACAGACTCTGTGTAAAACATAAATTAAACAAAATGTTATCATTTGCTAATCTTTTTGGACATGTTCTCCATTGAAAACACTTGAACGGAGTGCTAATTTGTGTGAGGGTGCAGGTTGATAGGGAGTGGAACAAACCACTTTGAGGCATGTGAAGGGGGCAACCAATCTTCAAAGACTTAAAAAACACATTGTTTTGCATTCAATTACCAAGTGTTTTCACTGTATGTCATTATATAATTCAGAATCATATTTTTTCAATAATATAGGTTATTGATGGGGTTCATCTGATGTGCAAGGTGTTGGTTCATTGGTTGCCTCACTTGTCACAATTTGAAATACAGGGCAGGGTGGAGTTTGTATTCAATAAACAGTCAAAAGACATGTTCTTCAGGTGGCTCAGATACTTTGTGTCTGGACAGTGTTGCTGATGATGATCTAATGAAGAAATAAAATCCCATCTCTTCATGTTTTCGCTCTCCCACCCTCCTCTAACTCTCCTCTTTTCTCACTTCTGAACACTTTGAATAAAAGGCTCTATGCTTCGCTGACATTCAGTCGAGCGCCCCCGCCTTTCCCCTCCTCTTAAAAGCCAACACCGCCTTTCCCTGTCGACAGACCGAGCCAGCGGACGCTACAGAGCGTGCCCAGTGGAGCCCGATTACAGCCCCCAATGGTTTTCTGCTTGGCAGATCACAGCTTCACTGAAACGTTCAAATGAGAACATTTTCTAAAAGTCCAGATCGTTGTAACTCCTGAGACGTCATCTCTATGCTTCCTTCCAAAATCTCCTTAACACTTAAATAACAGCAGAATCAGCTCCTCTGTTGCCAACAGAACAGAGGCTGCACCCTGATCCAACATATGTTTGTGTTAATAGTGTGTAAATGCTCAAAGTGTGACTTGTTTCCTCTCTCTTTGACAACAAAATGCATCCTAAGGAGACCCTCAGTGTCAGCTGGGATTGGCTCCAGCACCCCCACAGTGTGTGGTGTTTGCCATCCCTCTGACATTATTTTTCATTGGCAACAAACAGACCATATTCACACAGCTCACATTTTGAGAGAAAGTCAATCTGACAATCTGCCAGATTGTTATCATTTCACTGCTTCCTGATTGATTGATTGATTGATTGGTTGGTTGATTGATTGATTGATTGATTGATTGATTGATTGATTGATTGATTGATTGATTGACTGATTAGCTGTTATGACAACGGGTAGTCTAAGACAGACGGACATCAAACCCTAGTTTTAAGGTAAAACAACAGGTTTGATAATTCAAATCATTAAACAACAGCTAACGTTGGCATTCAGCCACATTCTTGATTCTTGATGTTACTGTTTAAAACAATATATTTTTGACATCATCAAACAGTAATTTTAGCCAGGAAGTTGCTGAATGCTAACATCAGCAAACGAAAATACAACCGAACGAGCCTCCAGATATCTCCAGATTTTCACTATCCACCTTCTTTTCAGTTGCTGATCGATTGGGAAGCTGTGAAACGAAGGTTTGTCAGATTACTTACGTTTATATGACTTGCAACTAATGAAACTTGATTGGATAATGTAATGGTAATCATTACAATATCCTAGGATTTAAGTTTCATAGATGACATTGGAAGAAAATGGCGACCGTGTGAAAAAGATATATTCAAATTAATATCGCTAAAATGTGTACAATAAGGTGCAAGAGTTTTCTGTTTGGCAATGTATACATTTAATATGTGTGTCATGCAATCTATTAATAATTTATTCTGTTTTACTTTGCATTATCATCTCACTCTGTCAGACTCAGAACACTGTCAGCTTTCATCAGTGTGAGTTGTACTGCAGCGCAGCACTATACACTATACCATGGTGTGTCCCTGGTGAATTTAATTTAAATAATGTAACGGAAATGCATCTTTTGGACTCTCAGACATGTGTGATTTCACATCGCTCTTCCGAAGATATCATCATTATTCTGTTTGATTCAGGTCATCAGCAGGTATGAGGTGATTTTTCCATTTGGCATTGTCATTGTTTCCTTCTCCCTCTGAACATGAATCTGAGACATGTAACCATGTAAACACAAGACAACAGTGTTTATCGAAATGTGGTCTTAATTTTGAGAAACTCTGATGTTATACCACTTGTGTGACACAAAAGCTGACAAATTGTATCACTGTTGAATGTTGGCTTAATGTGTTGGCTTCCACAAATGAAACACATTGCACTTCTAACTGTTTGATCTTTTGTCAGCCTTTCTGTTATTTGTTCTTTCTTGAGACCAAAGTTTATCTTCTCCATCTCCTGTTGTCTACTTTTCATTTGCGAGAGCAATCTTTCTTTCTTTCCTTCTTTCTTTGTCACTGTCAGCCTCTCCATGACCCCATTCATCTCTCACTTCCCTCTTTCCTTTCATCACAAGCTCTCTGTCGCTGCTGTCGTCAGTATTTCCTTCCTTCCTCTCTGTCCCCCCTTGTTCTTTTATCTCCCTACGTTCCTTTTTTTCTGTTCTTATTAGTCTGTCTCAACATATTCCTCTTCCCCTGTCTAACATCCACCAGCTCTGTCTGCCTGTCTGGATACACACATACACACACCCATTTCTTTCCAACATAATATACATAATGAACACTAATGTTGCACATGTAGCAGTACCATCTCGCAGTGCTGCTTAACGGCCTGACGTCCAGCCACAGCCATTTATTGAAGGTGTGTAGCTGCCTGGTATGCCATACATTCCTGTTTGTGTCACAATATACCGATGACTGATTGATGACATGCTCTTAGAACTTTACAATAAGGAACACAAATATGTGAGTAGTTACTGAGGAGCAAGTAAGGAATAAATCAGGAACAACTTGATAGTTAATCAGTCGTTAATTAGTAATTCCTGTATAACTGTGATTGTGGGAGGACCATACAGTTTATAATGATGAGTTACCGGAGAGCAGACTGGGAGATAATATATAATGAATAATTAGGTAATGGTTTATAAATATCTGTGAATTGACTTACTAAGCACTTTCTTCATGAGTTGTTCCTGATTAATGATCAGCCACCTGCTGTAACTGTTTTTGTGCACCTTCAAGTAAAGTGAAACGTAATTATTAGTTACCTGATAAACTCCTTACTTGAGTACTCATCACTTGATCATCATTACTCCATTTTTGTTATGTTGCTCATGCGCAATAGTAAGTAATAATTAAGTAATTATTATTGAAGAGTCTATTGGATAATGACTCAGTATGAAGTCTCACTTTACTTAATGGTGTACCAACACAATAGACAATCTGTACTTTATTTGCCAAACTAGAGACAAAACACATTTTTTTTATTATCGTCTCTAGATATCGCAATATTGTTATCTTGAATTTGTATTGTGAAAGCCCTAATGTCTATGTACATCTTTTTTTTTTTTTTTTTGTTCAGTAATCTTCAGTATGACTGTAGCCCCTTGTAGTTTTGCATATTACTTCTCTTGTTTTTGTCTTAATTGGAAAAACATTAAAAATGCATGAATAGCTAAGAAGAAAACAAGCTGATAATTTTACCCCTTTTCATTATCATTTTGCATTTTTTTCTTTTTTTAATCTCAAGTCTGTCTCTGTGTGTCCTGCTCGCTTTCGACCACCTGAACTAATTATTTGTTCCACATGGTACCAATCCATTCAAACATTCAGATACATTACACCAGTGTATGTGTGTGTGTGTGTGTGTTCTTTCACACATGCAGACTGTGAAAGTGAGATGGTGAAAAAGAAATATACTCCCATTGTGAGAACCTAAGCCCTCAGTGATTTACAATAGGTGTCCAGTCCAATTACCTCCTCCATATCCTAAACTTTACTGCACCTCTCACTACACCTGAGAGACCCGGGTCACAAGGTTTATGGCTCGAGGTAAAGGAATGGCAGAGCAAAGGAGCGGAGAAAGAAAAGGTGAAGGTGGAGGTAAAATCTGAGAATTTTAAGATGATGGAAATGATGGAGAGATGGTGGAGCAGAGAAATGGAGTCAGAGAGGAGGCGGGAGAGGGGAGAAAAGTGAGGTAAGAAAGTGAGGAATAATGAAGACGAAGGAAATGTTGAAAAAGAGATGAAAGTGGGGATAATAATGACAGCGACGGAGGTTGGTGTGATATTTCTTCTGCTGTCCAAAACACAAAGGAATACTCAAAGTGGCGAGGCTGCTGCTGAAATAGATTGACTTCTCTTTCTCTTTGCACTCGAAGCCACTTTTAGTGACCTTGCTCTTGTTTAGATTTAGATAAACAAACATTAGGTCTGAAAGAAAGGCATAAAACTCCAATCCCCATTAAGCAGAAGCTTCTGTTTCTGTGCAGAAGTTAGAACTGAATACTAAAACTGAGAAAAGTTCTGATTTCTATCCTGTGCAGTTTATTATCTCTCATCTTTGCAAACTCGTTCGTCCTGTAACTTCAGACTCCCACATTGCTCAAAGCCACTGTAAAAGCCAGTTGTCGAAAAATGCCATTTTCCCATCCCACACCTCTCTCCAGCCACTTCAGAGGCCTTCATTTTCAACTTTCTGTCCCAACCAGGATTTCTGCTGCTAAGGTTTGACAACAAAACAAAAAGTGAAGCTGAATTAAAAACAAAATATTTAAAATGATATTCCCTTGTTTATCTGATTGTCTATTCTCCTAAAGGGATAGAGAATGTGAATCATATCTGGGTTGACAAAGATTTTTTCAAAAGTAATTTGAGTATTGTCAAACCTTAAGAAACATCAGTGTAAATGTAAGACATTTCCTATGACTGATATAAGACTAAAGGAAACACAGATAATGTACGGACTGAGTGGACGTCAAAAGCAAGGCAGGTGGCCCAGGGAAGCTAATTTTCTCATCAAAGAGAGGTTAAGACAGAATATAACTTGTTACTCTACAGTGAGAAATAGGATAGAGGGAACACTTTTTTGAAAAATAAGTAATATATAACCTGAGTTTATCCATCTCCCCAATCCTCAGAAGAGGGACTTATCTGTGTGACCGGAAAAGTAAGTAAATAGACAAATAAGAGAAACAAGACACAGTTACTAAAAAACCTCTTTAAAAATCTAGGTGGTAATATAATCCAAGTATAACAATCTTAAGGGAATGTAATTTGATTACTTTCCATTGCTTTGCTCAATACCAAACCTATGCAAATAAAACAAGAGGAAACAAAGATCAGTAAGATGCCTTTTATTTCATCTTAACAAGTGTAATTGGTTTCAAGATCAGAGGGATGTTGTGTGAGACTTGTGCATGGTTACGGACTAGTATCTCACTCTTTTTTTTTAAAGTAATTCTGTTAATAATCCCCTCTTTCACTAAGAGTATCTGTAAATGGTATCTTCTCTTCTTCTGTAATCTTGACAGATTACAGTTACCTTTTTAATCTTGTTAGATGCTTCCTGATACCCATCAAGCTGGAAAGTTTATTTCTAAAGGAACTGAGGATAAGATTCAGACGTTTCTTAAAAGGTAACTTCTGTGTTCTGAAATCAGAACTGTTGACTTTGGGATGTAATAATGTGACTGGAACTAATTATAATCTGAACTGCAACTGGGACAAAAATGTGGAGCACTCGTCCGTCTGATGCCAGGCTCTGATAACGAGTGGATTTTTTAAACCTTAATTGGTGGTTTTAAACCCTCATAAACACGACTGAATGTGCTTTAATGACTGGTTTTTAACTAAATAAGCTCCACTGTTATTTTTAATAATGATGGTTTTACCCATCTAAACATCCAAACAGAGTGCGGTTTAATGAGCAGCTTAACCCACATGAGCATAAATGTGTTTTGACGGCAACTTTTAACTGTATAAATATGGGTTTGTTTACTCTGCGGTTCTGACACTACGTCTGATCCCGCTACTCCTGATGAAGCGCAGACTGCCCCTTTAATCCCTCCCCCCCTTACCTTTAAGTCTGGCTTTTATAGCATGGGCAAACATAACTCACAGCTGCTACGCTTATTGTTTTCTTCCTGTGAGTAAAGCCCATTTATCGAAGGTGCTGTGATGGGGTGGATGTTGAGGAGCTACAGAGTTGAGGTTTATGGTTTTCATGCACTCACACACAAACACACACATCAAACATGCATGCAGACCAGAAACCACTCTCCATGTGCACAACAAAAACACCACACAGCCAACGTTGTCTGCAAATAATATGTCTATGCAGCTTTTCTGCATTAGTGGTTTAGGTTAGAAAAGGCGCGATGTTCATATGGAGCGCTTGAAAAGAGTTGGTGGATTGTGTGTAAGAGTTGACATTTGACAGAAGCTTTAAGTTTTTTTATACTGAATCTACAGTTTACTGTGTTTTTGCAAGTTTTTCCCCTAAACTTTAAGTCACCTATGATTTATATTTTTGCTGACCATTTCAAATTCATGCTAAAAAGGTTTTATTTTCTGTGTTTTTATCAGGCAGCGGTTTCTTTCCATTTCATTATGGAATGAAAATCAATGAAAAGTGGCTTGTAAATTGCATCAATTTTACATTGCATGGTAAAGAAGTTTAGAGAAACATTAGTAGAAATTCTGAATTTTGTGCAATTTGTTGTAGGCGCTTACTACAAACACTTACATGAATACTAGTTATGTTAACCTATTAACAACATAACATAATCATTAATTTGGTGTTGAGTTTCTGGTGGAAACCTGATGAATATCAATCCAGCATTCATTCTCTTATTGCTCCATTTTTGGTCCCCACCAACTCTCCTGAGTGGAATATCGATCTCTTTAGCTTCTAATTTCTCCACTATGTTCACCAGCTAGTCGTTAACTTTTTCTAGCCTGCTGTTTAGTGCTGAGCAGGTAGTGAACAGTGGCTTTTCAAAGCTTTTTCCCCAAAAACAGTTGCCGTAGTTGCAAAATCAGGTCATAATTCTCTGTGTTATGACCTGATTTTCTTCTATGTTTTCATTCTGTCACTTCATACATTTTTTATTACAAAGAATTAAGATATTCTAGATGCTTTGTTACATCCTGGAACTACAACAGAAAATTAAAATACATTCACACAAAGAAAGTCTGAAAAGAAATCACAGTGAGAAAATGAAGATTGTGGATGTTTGTTCCATATTAGGTGATAGATGTAAACCTGGGGATTTGCATGTACATTGAAAATACTAAATTACTGCACTTCCCCTCATTATCTAGGCACAACAAGCTCTTACAGCTCAGCATCTTTGTGCGTCTTCTATTAATTCTTAATCACAAAACTCTTGAGCCACTGTTAACGTGCTGAATGATTAGATCATGTCTGTGCAGTAGTGAAAAAGACAGCAGCTGAAAACAAGCTGATTCATATTTGAGAGAGAACAAACAGCAGTGACGGCGACTTGTTTTTGCTGCGGGACGAACAGTAACCCCGAACACTTCACAAACACCAGCAGTGTCAGAGGTCTGCAGCCCCTCAGTAAAACCTGTGTGAGCTGATTTACACTCACTGTCAGCTTGTGCAGTCGAGAAAAGGCAAGAACACACTGTTTTTTTATTTGTATTCAGGTTTTTATAATGGACAACATCCATTTTGAGTTCTGTTCACACACAGCGCACACACGCACACACACACACACACACTCACATATCAGCCCACACATCAGTGCATGAATGCGCACTCACACACACACTCACACAATCCCCTCTTCAGCCCTCAGGCTAATTTCCTATTTTCATGCGGCGCCTTGTCCTAATCCATGGTTTGACTCTGCTAAAATGAGTCCCAAAGCTACACACACAAACACACTCCTACGCACACAAACACGCACACACACATGCAACCTTCCCACCAGCAGCCTGGAGGAAGCCCTGCAGCTCTGTTCAACCTCGGCATGCAGACGCAGTTGTGTTCGGGTTGTTTGAGGTCATTGTGAGTGTGTATTGTCACAGACTTTGTTTTGACCCTTATTGACTTATATACTTTAAAAATGTTTTAACTTTTTAGATTCAACTTTAGATTCATTCATCACACTGAAGATGTCATAAGAAAATGAGACATTCTATTGCACAGTGATCAACAGATCAACAGTTTAAATGAATACATTTACAATTTGCGTGCATGAAATTTCCCATTAAAATTCTTTATAGATGATTTACACATTTACTCACTCACATATATTTTGTTATTTCTGCGGGGTGATTTATAAGTTCATGGTCAGTTTCAGATAAACCTCAGAGATTTGTTTTTCAGCATAGTCCCATCCTACATTTACACACATAGTCCAACAGTAGTGGAGCATACAGATCCCTTCTGAGTAGAAGTTGTCATCTTGGACCTCCAGAATGTAGTCTAAAGCAGCGATTATGTCATCATCACTATCAAAAGGGCGACCGCTGATCTCCTTCTTCATCTTGAGGTAGATGATAGAAATAAAAGAGGGCGTCAAATCAGGTGAACAGAGCGGGTGTTGAATGAGTACAGTGCTCCCTTCCTGGATGGCAGTGTTGCATGTGCAGAGTTGAACTGCATGCTTATCTCATCTTCTTCTAACTGAGGCGATAAGGCAATT
This sequence comes from Sparus aurata, assembly GCF_900880675.1. Classification (NCBI taxonomy): domain Eukaryota; kingdom Metazoa; phylum Chordata; class Actinopteri; order Spariformes; family Sparidae; genus Sparus; species Sparus aurata. The sequence goes on along the minus strand of NC_044193.1, from coordinate 23,100,010 downwards.
TATTAGTCGCCCCTCGAATGTTGTTGAAACCTTCGGAGAAAACTGACCGAGATTCCCTCTTTTGACGTGACTTTATGAACACCATGCATTATTTATACCAAGCGTCTAATTTGGCACATAAGAACTGATTTAGCACAGCTGCTCTGTTGTTGTTTGTTGTGCTGGCTCATGCGTGTCAGAGCTGACCAATTGGAGCAGACTGAGTATATAGGAGGGGGGTCCTTAAAGAGACAAGAGCTGAAACAGAGCAGACATGGTGAATACAGTGCTGCAGCACTAGACAGTATGAGAAAGCCAGTGTGTTTTTTTGAGCATAAAAAGCAACCCAAAAATAAAAGTATGAACCTAAAAGTCCATGTAAAAAGAAGATAGAAACCACAGAGTGCTCAATTGACATGTTTGCTTTAGTGTATATCACCAGAAAACCTTGTGGATCATCATTTACTAAGTACAGACGGTTTGAATGAGATACCATAACCAAGGCATTTCTCCCTTTTGACTGCATCGCCACAGAAATGAAATGCTTTTGGCAGCAGAAATGCAACCAGCTCCTCAGCGTGACATCGCCCACTCTGCACATTCAACACAGACAGAAAAAGACATTTGGCCATTTATGAAACAGATTCCAATTGATTTGATTCGGTCCAAAACATCAAAGTGCAAAAATTCCTTCTGTTGCTAAGCAAAGACACTGGTGATGACCCCGAAATAGAGCCAGCAGATACAGAAACACACACATGCTGTATGCACACACACACACACACACACACCCACACACACACACACACACACACACACACACATACACACACACACACACACACACACACATACACACACACACACACACACACACACACACACACATACACACACACACACACACACCACCACCACCACACATATAGAGAGTTGGTATTTCCTTTCCTGATGTGATAAGTTTTAATCACAACTCAATGGAGCAGCCAGAGTGAGAAAAGGCAGTGCACACACATTTGATTCATACAATTCATTCCACAAACTCAGTCCGGTGGTGGGCCCTGCAGACTCCCTGGGGACTCACAGATTAGCCTCGGCCAAAGCCCCTAATCCCCTCACATACCTACACACACAAAGTGAGCCGGGCCGAGCCTCAGTCAGTACCTCTACCCTGCGCCGGCCACATGCAGTCTCATTCAAACGAGTCACTGAGAGGTGAGGGGGATCTACTTCAGAGTGGTCTGCTGCATACACACACACACAGAAGATATGAGGGATGGAAACAGACAGAGAGAGGTGAGGGGGTTTGTCTCCAGAGGGTTTACTGAAACTACTCTGCTCTACCTTTAACCCCTCTGTTCCCCTCTGCCAGGGAACCCATGTGAACCCATGTGTGGAAAAGCAGAAAACCTTTAAATGAGTTGCGTTAAGGTCCGACGCATCAGCAAACCAATGATCCACATTTTAATGTCCTCTCAAGACTCTGAAGGAATGCATGGCAGGGGGAGATTAGTCCCTCCGTTAGTCTGAAGTCATATACTATTCGCCAGAATGCATGCTGGGACAGTTACAACCTACAAGTGTATGGTGAACACATGTCTGTATTTCTTTCATCACCGAGCACATAAATCAAGCATTTTCCCATTTGCCTCCCAGTTGAAAAGTGATGAGACTGAAAAGTGATGTTTTAAAAGTGTTTATAATTCTTTAAAGGCGCAATACGTAACAAAACCGCCACCTGTCTGATTCATACTCCAATCAAATAGGGGGCAGTGGATCACAAGAGTAACTGCTATTCACTGCTAACAGTAGCTGCCATTGGCTAGTTAGCTCAGTAAGCGGTGGTCCTGAGAGATAACTGTGCCAGACTGGGAGCTCAGAGCACCGGGGGAGTGTTGATGTTTAAACTGCTAGCTGGTTAGCATGCTATCTTTGGAAGATATCTGTGTAAGACAAACACATAAACATCTTTGACATAACATCACAACTGTTTTTTGTTTTGTTTTGCATTTTGATCATACATTTTGAGTTTCTTTTGGGAGTGGTGGCAAAAACTTACATATTGCACATTTGAATGCCTATTTTATTCTTTCATAACTATGTAATTATGCACTGCATTATCTTATACTCCAGGCACTGTACAGCACAGGGAGGTGCTGTGTTGTTTCCAACAGAGACTTTTATCTTGGATCTGCAAATCTTAAAAAACTTGCCGCTAAAGTTTGAAAAGCTAAATTAAATAATAAGCGATTGGAATACAGTTACTCCAGAGGAGTTGCAATATTGTATTGAATAGTGTTTTAAAAAGTATACAAAAGTAAAGGTATTATGTTAAAATATTACTTAGGTGAAAGTGAAAGTCCCCCAAATGAATACTAGCTGAGTAAAAGTCTTAATGTATATGATATTAAATGGACTGGTGGAGTAGAAGGCACAATATTTGCATCCAACATGTAGTGGAAGTGGAATTGAGTAGCAGAATATGGAAATACTTAAGTAAAGTACAAATACCTCCAAACTGTTCTTAAGTGCAGTATTTCAGTAAATGTACTTATATCACTGATATCAAGAAATGTACTTCTAACCACATTAACAACAGAGCCACTCACCACGTAAATGTTGGTAGGTGGTAAAACTACACATAATCACTCCCCAGCTCCAACTTTACCACAAGTATCTGATGGTTTCACAGCGACTAAGCTAACTGCATCGTAACTAAGACGAGGTCAAGAGGCCAGGGGTTAAAACCACATTGGCTCCTACTGGGAGATTCAGTTTCCTAATATATGTGTGTGTGTGTGTGTGTGTGTGTGTGTGTGTGTGTGTGTGTGTGTGTGTGTGTGTGTGTGTGTGTGTGTGTGTGTGCCTTGTTTGGCCACTTCAACACACTGTAACAATCACTCTCCTCCCGCTGACCACCAACTCAATATCCTGTGTGGTTCAGTCCATTGGGTCAGGGTTGTTTGCTTCTTTTCTCCTCCGTCTTTTTGCCCATGAACCTTTTTTTCGTATTTACTTTTGTCATTCTTTCACTCGTCTCTTATTACCTTCAATCTCCCCCTCATTGTTCCATTATTTTCTTACTTTTTTGTGAATGTGTAAGTTGTGTAAGTCCCTCTCTCCCCTCTTTTTCTCTGTTTCTCTTGCATTGTGCTTGTTTCTCTTCTTCCCTCTGTCGCTCTCTTTTCTTTGCAAGCAGGCTTTTCAATTCGTCCACTTATGCACTCAATCCATCATCTGGACCCCCTCTCAGATCCCCAGATGCCCGTCGGGGGGACAAACCCAGCACCAAACTGAAAGCAGATTACGCGTCCTTCTTAAAACGGGGAAGATGAAGAGCGAGAACAAGAGCCGGTCCACTTTTAAAGGATTATTGGTTTTAGCCCCTAAAGAAAGAAAGGGATACCCTTCTAATTTTAGAGGATTACCTTTCTGCCTTGAGAAATGGACAATGCCCGAAAAAGGAAAAAAGAATCCGCCCTGTGGGTTGGGGTTTACTAACAAGAATCTGTGCTTTTTTGCTCCAGGATTACCATTGTGTTGCACCCCTTCAGTGCCCTGTTGGTGGTCCACCATAGAACCAGAGACATGATCACACCATCTGCGTACATTTTTCAACGAATCGGCCGACTTACTCAATTTCAGCCGCGAAAAAGTTACTGAAATTCAATGAGTAAAACAAATAAACAAATAAATCATACCCGTATGAAAAATATTTGAACACGCATCACACTCATCCTCCACAACATACTTCACTGTAAAGTCTGGAATTTGCATTATCGTAATTGGATGTTTTAAATCATATCTTTACGACTGATTAAAATTCTGAGGATCTCGTATGACTTGGACACGTGACAGTTTAAAAGTTAGCCATGTTTCGATTCGTTTAGACTGTGAGTGAGCTTTCTGTCATCATTTATGTCCGGTCCAGCGCATGGCATTTGTCAGATGGGTGCAGTTTGTATCCTACTGAACTCAGTACAACCTCAAAATCCTGAAGCCCGTGTGGGTCTAATTTTTGAAAACTCTACAGCCTACCAGCAGCAATGAACAATACACCTTCAAAAGGCGCCGATCGCCCCTCTTCCCGTTGACAAATTACCATTCTGCATCGAGATGATAACGGTGGAATCCACTCTGATCCACAGTAGCACATCAACAGAGTGACACCAAAGGGGGACAGAGGAAATAAAAAAAAAAAAAAAAAGCGGCAGGCAGTGAAGTTGCGAAACCGAAAGAAGAGATTAGAAAATAGTGCAAGTGTCGAGGGATCCGACTGAAGAGACGAGAGAGTAAAGATAGGAGATTAACGGCGGAGAAAAGAAGGATGAGAGACGAGGATATAAAGACAGTGGGAGGGCTTTTTGGTATCCATGGAGGTAAATAATGAGAATCTCATGACATGGGGCCCCCAGGAGAGTGTCCCACTTTTCTCTGTCCTCCTCCCTTTCTCTTCCTCCTTTTCACTCACCCCACCCCTCCTCGTCCTCTCCTCTCCCTGTTGTTTTCCTCCGTGCCCCTCTTAACCAGCTCGCTTTTCTCCTCCAAAATCCTTCCTGCCTTTCTGTCAACCAGCGGCACACATGTATGAATTAATCTGGGCTTGATTTACATAACAAGTGAGGAAACTCTTTTTTTTTTTCAATTCCTCATGGAGCGGATCCGAGACGGTCATTAATGATTAAACAGTGATTACTGATGTGTCCGCCTTTTGACTCGCGTCTGTCTGGAATGTCATGAATAAAAAAGCTAATCTGAGACACAAATTAGCGCTGCTGATATCTTTGAGGGATGTAAATGCTGTTTCCCCCCCCCTCTGTGTGACCTCTACGTCTTCATTTATTATTTATTACTTTCATTTACTCAATTTCCAGTAACTCTGTGCAGCAAAACTGTCACTGATTTTATTTAGCTGCAGGCACATCCAGAAAACTGCCACTGCACACGCAACAGTGACCCAGAACTATGAAAAAAAATAATTCCCTCCAGCTCACTTCAAATCAACTGTGACTGTGTTGGATTTCAAAATTTGACTGATTTTATGGTCCAATTAGACACAAAATGAGGTAATGCACCGTTAAATTTAATCTGAGGGGATGAAGAAGAAGAAAAGAAAGAGACTGGAAAAAGAAAAAGAAGACTGGGGATGAAGAAGAACAACAACAAAACGAAGAAGAAGAAGAAGAAGAAGGAGAACAACAACAACAACAAGAACAACAAAAAGAAGAACAAGAAGAAGCCAAGGAAGAAGAAGAATTAGAAGAACACCAAGAACAAGAAGAAGAGGAAGAGGAGGAGGAAGAAGAATTAGAAAAAGAAGAACGCCAACAAAAATAAGAAGAACAACAACAGTAAAAAGAAGATGAAGAAGAAGAAGAGGAGGAGGAGGAGGAAGAAGAAATAAAAGAAGAAAGGCAACAAAAAGAAGAGACGGTGAAGAAGACGATGAAGATGAAGAAGCAGAGGAGGAAGACAAATAAAAGATGAAGAAGACGAAATGCAGAAGAAGCCGAGGAAGAAGAAGAATTAGAAGAACACCAAGAACAAGAAGAAGAGGAAGAGGAGGAGGAAGAAGGATTGGAAGAACAACAAGAACAACACGAAGAAGATAAAGAAGAAGAAGAAGAAGAAGAACTACAAGAAGAAGAAGGAGAGGAGGAGGAGGAAGAAGAATTAGAAGAACGACAACAAAAAGAAGAGACGATGAAGAAGAAGACGTGTGAAGACTCAGCTCCCAGAGGGCTCTCTGCTTCCAGTCTGGCGTTGCAGCCACTTGCAAGTGTTGCAGCGAAGACTTGGAAAGAGAAGATGGGGAAGATGGAGAGAGAAAGGGGGGAAGGGGAACAGGGGGATGAAGAAAAAGAAGAGAACAAAAAGGATGAACACAAAAAAGAGAGCAAAAATGATAACGAAAAAGAAGAAAATGGGAAGAATACAAGATGGAAGAAGAGAAAGAATAGGAGGAATCAAACCATTTGACTAAAATCATTGTGACCACAAGGGGGCAGAAAGACTCAGAAACCATCTCAGAGCAATAAACTGGAAGCTTATCAAAGTTGAACTGTGAAACAAGCACCTGCCTCACATGAATCGAACAATATCCATGTGGACTCTTGATTGCTTGAGTGTTGTTTTCTCCTGCACTCGGAGCCGCTGCCCAGTTTCACATGACGTGTTATTGCAGATAATAAAACAATGAGCTGAGAGCAGGCTGTGAAATCTCTGCAGCTCTGTCGACACTGTGATGAGGCTGGTGTCAGAGGACGGTCTCCTTCATGCTGTATTCGGCTCTCTTGTACATTTTTTTTTCCCCAAGTGCAATTTAAAATCAGAACTGGTGCATGGCTTACTTCTCCTCACTGTCGGACCTCCTTTCTAAACCTCCTCACCCCCCTCGCCTTCTTCTTTCCGAAAGATCCCTCTGTTATAAAATTCCTTTGGGCTGCTTACTGTAGGTGATGATAAGACCACAGACTCTCTCTCTCTGTCGATGTATGCATTTCTTCATGTCGGTGCGTGTCAGCATCTGCTGATGAGATCATGCGATGATTTAAGAGTGTTTATACTGCAGGATCGACTGAGAGTCAAATCACGGCTTGATTCAACAACATAAACCTCCCGGAAACATCATCCCCGGTGTGTGTTGTCCCGTAGCGGATGTGTCTTCACTCCGGGGTCAGCAGGCGGGGTTAATCCACACATTTAAACCAGGGATAATCAGACCCATTGCCGATCCACACACAAATTCATACACACAATGTTTATTGTTAAAGGATTTCTGCAGCGTTGGAGGTTCGTTTTCATCAAGAATGGTTTTTGTACTTCTTTATCCCTCAATTATCCAAACTACGTCTGGTGTGAATGACACTGATCATCATTTGTAAAATCCAGACTTTAGACATGTGTCTGACTCAATCCACTGAGGACATTTACGGGTTTAATATAGAGTTGAAGCATGTGTTAAAGACAGGTGAGCACAGCTTTAGATGTAATGGAACTTAGTGGTAGTGCAGCAAACAACCCCGGCTTTAAAACAGAGTTGTGAACGTGTAAAACATCAATAAAAACCTAATGGAATGGACTGTGTTCAGTTTTACAAAGCAGTACTATATTTTATATAGACCTGTTTCAAAAGGCGTAAACCTTGTCCCATCCCTGCTTGTGTGTGTGTGTGTGTGTGTGTCCATCAGCAGCCTTTTTCTTGAAGAGGATCCCCCTTCTAAGTCCCGCAGTGTGACAACAAGCATTACATCTCCGTCACTCCACCATGCGCAACTGTCACTTCACATTACAAGCTACATACACACATACACAGACACACACACACACACACAGTACAGTACTATATGCAATATTCTTATATGCAATACAAACATTCACATGTCATTCCATGTTACGATCACATACAAACAACCTGAGACTCTCGTCATTCCCTCTCTCTCTCATCACCTCCAGAACTTAACCCGTCTTTGTTCAGTGTGTGTGTGTTTTATGCATGCTCTCCCCTGCTGAGTGACAAATCTCTGCCAAAGGGCCAATCCGTCAAGCCTCCGAACACACACACACACACAAACACACACCGGCTCACTGTGTGTTATGAAGATTGAATATCACAGTAGCCTCAGATGATCCAAACTGATTCTCCTCCTGAATTCTTGTACACAGATCTCAGCAGGAATGCGAGTTAAAAATGATCCAGACGGGAGTCGCGTCTACGTGTGTGTGAACTGCACACACACACACACACACACACACACACAGGCAGCGGTACACGCACTGTAAAACACACATGGTCCTCTTGCACATGCACATAGTATAGTTGGAATGGAGCGCTCTGATTTGGTGCGCTCAGCAGGGAGTCTGTTGTCACAGCGAGCTTTCCCATGGCCGGACTTTCACATCTTCTATCACAGAGACAAACACTGAGCCTCACACACTCTCTGGCACTGACGGGGAAAATCCTGAGAACATGGGTCATGTTGGAGGAATTTCACACCTAAATGGTTGATTTTTGGGGGGGTAAATCCAATCTATGTTGATTTAACATGCATTTTTTTATTTCAGGCTGATTTGCTGCCGGGGACTTTGCAGCAAAGAATGGCAAGATTTGATTGTTAGCTATTGGGATCCTTGTGCATTTGTGGTTGCTCTTGCATGGGTTTGTCCTACGTTAGAATAAAAACGCCAGGTGCTGCATTTCACTCCTAGTCATCATTTTTAATGTCATTTTTTGATTCCAAATAAATGTGTGAGATGAACGATTCTTAAAATATGTGAATGAATAAAAAGCCATTCGCATAACTAAAAAACGTGAAGCATTTGACAGAAGAAATAAAAAAGGCTGAAGAGGTAGAACAACCGCATTTTAATCAGGAATAAGTAGCTGAAAGAAGCCTTATAAATAAATGTATATTGTTTGCTATGTGTGCACAGAAGTAAAGGTTGAGGAGATATGACACAGGGCAGTTGGGCGATTAGTCCTAAAGAACAGCTGATACTCTTTGACACACTGGTAACTACAACTTACATATTGACAGGCCTTAGAAACCCAAATTAAAGCATTTCAAGTAAAAAGAAAAAATACATCGTACATTTCATAATAAGTTGTGTTGAATAAACCATTCTTTTAATACTAAATTACCAATGAATGATTTACTTAACACATCAAATTAAAAAACTATGTACTTCCCATCATGCATTGCATATGGTGCATTAGCGGATGTATTGGCTGTCATGTTTCACGTGTGTTTCAGAGAAGTCACATGGTGTTCTCACATCAATATGTGCACAATGTAAACCATAATGAAGATGAATCCACTTCCAACACTTGTGCTGGAATAAAATAATGAACAGAAGATTCAAGGTAATTAAGAATTTAAACCTGATTCAACACTAGGATTTGAATTATTTTATTTTTTTATTGGAACAAACTAGTAGAAGTAAAAAGAAGCTAAGCTTTAAAATGATACTTATCTCTAAGTTACATTAGATTCAAAATAAAAATACAAATAAGGTTGGATAAACCCGTAGTTAAAATGTATTTCTCTTATGTTTTTTTTTTTACACTGACTGGAGTCTACACACTGATGAAGGAGTAAAGAAGATCTGGATGGATGGGTGAACAATAGATGATGGGTGAAAATCCACTGGACAATGTGGATCGCAGCAGTAAGACTTAAAAATGGCTGCAATTTAAACATTTCCAAGAGATTGTGACAAAATGAACACATCCTATAAGGGAGAGCTTTATTCATTATGAGAATAAATCACAATAACACCTTGTTATAATCGTAGTTCTGCATTAAAGAATCGTGAAAGAAATCAAAAGCAAAGAGCACATTCTTAGAAATGATCTCAATGAAACATGTTTTATAGATTTACTGTGTAATTACATCAAATGTGCAATTTCACCATCACATTAATGATGCGGCGAGCGACTCTCACAGACGATTCTCTGTGGATCAGTCTAAACTAAAAGTACAGCTGTATTCACGTGTTTGGACAAGCGTTTCCCACAGTCAGCCTCTGCTTCAGTTTGTGCAGAGCAGCTCCTGGTTACACATCTTACTGTAATGATATTACATTTTTCCCTCCGGCTTGTGGCTTTGGAGGAGAGTCGTTCATGTTCGCGGAGGCTAAACGATCTGTCCCAAAGACCCAGGAATAACAGATTTCAAAGCTGGTATGTGCGTCTCCGAGTTCAGCTGGTATTCGCCTTTAAGCTCTCACCAGCATTTATATATACAACAGTGCAGCGGGGCAGAAACCTCCCCTGGAGTTTATTTGTGTACGAGCTGAGCGGGATGGTCTCACAGGTCACCGTATGAGCCCGGTACATTCTACTGAGGGTCTGATTTTTACACAAAAACACAACTGTAATCTTTGCCTCTGCAGTGTGCAGCGCGGAAGAATCACACGGTGTGTTTTCTCTCTCTTTAGAAACAAATAAAAGAAAATACCTGAGCTACTCCTGCACCTTTAGCAGGCCTGTCCTGTTCTGCACCCTCCAGACACTCACTCCTCTGTGCTCCAACCAAACCATCTACAGCCGCCGCCGCTACGTTAGGCCTGCAGGCATGTCGGACAGTGAATGGGAGCGATTTGCAAGCGTGTGTTTGAACGTTTTGAACATTAATCACACGTTCAGAAACATGATAATCCTTCCCTGGGTACGTCGGTCCGTCCTGCGGGGGAATTTGTTAAGGGGGTTTGGGAAACGTTTTGTGGGGATTTTAGTCCCGCATACCGAATCAGCGATTAGTTTAGCTGATTTACGTCCCAAGAGTCGGAGAACTTATGTTGAACACATGAACCCGCCGCTGCTCCATATTTCTTTTGTTTCCAGGGGGTTTTTACGCCGGTCAGCATTGATTTAAATCTCCGTATCTGTCCTGAACTCTTTCACTCTTTGTTTTGCATCACGATTCATCACATTGGTAAAAAAAAAAAAGTGATATACACAGACTTTCTTGGCGCAGTGATTTAACGTATATATCTTCATTTACTGTTCAGTCAGTTCAGTTCTCGTGCAGCACTTCATTCATCTGGAAATAACCGCACATATTTGCCATTTTTTTTAACCCCACTGCTTTAAACATCCCACGTGGTGAGCACTTGAAGATGTTTGGTTTCGAGAAGTCTTGCTCGACGGCTCATCAGTTTAATGTCCATACAACGTTTATTTCCAGCCCGTATCGTGATATTTTTTACTGTGAGGATTAGTTGGTTTCCTGGCCTGTCTGGTAAAAGCAGTCACTCCACTCTTTACTACATTTCCTTTATTTTCCTGCTGTTTTCACTGTATGTAATACAGTCAAGCTAAACTGGGCAAGGAGATTATGTAAAAAAACACACAATCTGAGAGACACTGAAAACGAAAGAGACGTAGAATGAAGGTCCTCCCTCCAGTGACATATATCATAGTATGTTCCATCAGCGTCGAGTCGAGTGCCTGCAGGTGCTTTTTTGTGGTAGCTTAATTTTCTACAGCACTGCTTCACAAACTTGTTTACAGTTTTGTTTGTTGTGTTAGATTTTAACCATTTAATAATAAAAAAAAACAACAACAACATTAGTTTCACCTCAGACAAGAGTGTGACAAACTTTCCCGTGCTTTCCATTTAAAGTGGGCATGCACAACGTTGGATTTTTGCTGATATTTGATATATGCACATCTTTTTTCCCACTATTTGCAGAGAACACAAAGTCTCTCCGGAAGTGGATTTAACGCCTGTCGTATGTTGTTACGCCTGCTCTTATCACGATGGCCCAGTGGCAGAAAGAGTTACGGTGCATTTCAAAAGGTAATAAAAACGTGTTCAACTGTTTAATGGCATGGGCTTAATTAAAACGTTCTGTCTTGTCATTCTGGCAGAAATGTTCATTTTGTGCCAATGCCAGTGTTTCATTTTGAAGCCTTTACTGGCCGATACTGATGACGTGCCGATATTATCATGCATCTGTAATGAAAAGAAAATGAATTTCTGCCACTTAGTCACTAAATAACCTCGTTTCCTGTCTTGATTTATAGTTTAGAGGATGCTCTTAATATCTGCTGCTTGACGTGAGCCGGTGTTGATTTTGGACTTGTCTTGAACTTCACTATCTGTTCAATTCTTGCTGGAACTTGCTGAACTGAACAAAACTGTTATCGTGCATTTCTCTTTAATTTAATCAAAGCACCCATTTCCAAGAAACTGGTCCTCGGCTGGGCTGCAGGGAGAAACAGACAAAAAGACGAACAGAAACAGATTAAGAGACCAAAACAAAGAGACGGATGAAGAGAAGAGACAGTGCGGTGGATGGTATATTGCATCCTGAGGTCCCAGTGGGAGTAAGAGGAGAGAGGGCTCCCCAGGCGCTGACCCCTCCACACTGTTCTTCCACACCGCTTCACTTCTCCTGATTTATCGCCTCACCATCCGTCTTTCCGCGGCAGAGGAGGAGAAGAAGGGAGCGGACGGTGAAATAAAACAGAAGAGGAGGGAGAATGTTAGGCAGAGAGGGAAACATAAAAGGTAGGATGGAAAGAAGAGGAGGTTTACTGGGCGAAAGTGGAGAAAGGAGGGTAAGAAGATCTCTTTGAAATTTTCAGCAAATGAAGTTTGAAACAGCTGCTATCGTATTAAGACACATTCCTATGGACCACCTAATGACTGGAGGGGAAACTGCCAAGTTTGTGTGGAGAAAAGCAAAACAGATGTTCATTTACAGGAAAATATAGAACTTTACCAAAATAGGTGCAAGATAAGTCTAGAGATTTGTCAGAGCAGTTCGGGGCTTTGTCTTTTTCCGACGAAGAAGAAATCCACAAGAGAGAAAAAGTGAAGGAGTAAGGGAGGGATGAGAGGAGATGAGGAAAGCGCTCGGGGAGCAGCAGCCGCTTCTGAGGTGATAAATGTTGTTTTGACACGTGCGTATCCACAGGCCCGAAGGTCACAGTTTAACAGAAGGAACAGAGGTCGGTATGAAGCCTGGGTCAAGTCAAATATGATTCCCTAAGTGACGGCTTCGGAATTTTAGATTTATGGTTCAGCGTGGTTCGATAGGGGAAGCATGGCATGAGAGCGAAAAACAGTCAGGGGTTGTGGGTTTGATTACCTCACGGGTCACATTGAGCAAAATGAGCGTGGTGTCTGGGATGTGGGATGAAGACACGCGGAGGGAAAGAAGAAGGCCGGGGAATAAAGAAGATGCACTCGCAAGAAATGCAGAGATAAAACAGAGCATGGCGGAAGAAGGAGACAGGAAGAGAGGAGGGACTGGATAAAAAAAGGAAAGAGGATACGAAAAGAATCAAAAGGAAATAACATAATGTTATATATTTTTAAAAAAAGTTTAAAAAGTTGTCATTTGTTGCTATCAGCCTCCATTATATGCTAATTGATGCCCTTTTGACCAGCAGACACAGACGCAAACACACACCCACACACTAAACCTGGAACTAATTACTGTTAACCTGCAGGCTGTAGGCGACCCTCATCGGACACGCTGTGTATGGACATGGGCTATCAACACCCCCAATGTGTGTGTGTGTGTGTGTGTGTGTGTGTGTGTGTGTGTGTGTGTGAGTGTGAGAGAGAGAGAGAGAGAGAGAGAGAGAGAGAGAGAGAGAGAGAGAGAGAGAGAGAGAGAGAGAGAGAGCAAGAGAGCAGTATAATTGTTAAGTCTGATGTAAGCTACCTGCAGGAAACGCAGACGCACCCAAAGTGGAGAGAGCTGACCGCCCGCATAACAAACACACCCGTCCTAGACCGCGACTCTGCAACACATGGCCGTGCTAATGTAAATACGTTGATATCATGTCCGAGCTCGGGGGAGATGAGACGGATTATTGGGGCTGAACACACACAGATGTACACGCAGTAGATTGTTCTTTGTCTCCAGCCACATTTACCGTGGCCCGGTCACTGCTCTCTTGGCTTGTGTTAACACAAACACGCTCAGAGAATTACATCAGAATCAAAACACGCGCCGTCGCCGCTGTGTTTAAAAGTGAATGTTTGATATCGGGTTTAAAACCACGTTTGAACTTTTGCGCCCACTGTTTTGGTTTAACTGTTGACGCTGAATCAAGTCTCTGTCTTGACTTGACTCCGGGACTTGGCTGGAAACCGGCCGCGCAAATGAGACCGGCTCATCTGTGAAATCAACAAGGGGTGAATACAGTTTCAAGATCACACACAAAGGTGGGTCGGTGCAGCTCTGGAACAGGAACAGGACAATTACACGTACGCTCTGTTCAACACATGGAGAAATAGAGAACAGATTGGAGGTATCTACTGACAATCAACACCTAGCAGTAGCTTCTCCCCGGTGACTGAGAAAAACCCATGTGATCCAGATGTGTACAGTACAGTGGCTCACTAGCCAGCTTGGAAGACACCACATGCAATTAAGGCAAGGGGAATGAACAAAGGGCATATTCCTCCTTTTTTGACATATGCTATGCATATGCTTTGTAACAAAGTCTCTTTTATGTAGAATCGAAACATCAGCTATGTTTGTAATGTAAATCTTTGGGGCTGCAATCAGTTATTTCAGCATAAAGGCAACACTTTTTTATTAATCAATTAAAATTGACAAAACCTTACTGACTAATGATGTGATTTGAATCTTATTTGACCTCCAAAACTGTTTCTCTGAGGGTTTATTGCTCTCATGTGCCATACATTTGAAGACTCCACCCCAGTCTCTCCAGTGAGCACGCAGAGATAACACTGATCCGTCTACCAAGTGTGTCTTCCATAATATCAGAGTAAACAAGCTGAATGCTTAAAGCATCTTTGTTATATTTGTAGCAAATCTCTTAAAATCCTGACAGCAACCAATAAATCAAATTCTCTGACAAAGAAATCCAACATCTGTGGCCGCTGCAGGCCTCTGATAAACCCATCCAACTGTCTCATTTGGCCTGCATGAAACACGTGGACCTGTCCGTGTACGTACCTAGCTGCCTGCACACACTCTGTCCCTTGCACTCTGCACTCATTGCACACGCCCGTTGTCTTCTAACCTTCATTTGTTCATTTGTTCAGAAATAAACTTTCCCAAAGGATCCAGGCTATCATATTGATATTAATCCAGACCACTTTTTTAAAAACCTCACACACATGTGTAGGCCTATGACGCAATATTTACATCAGTTTATATCTAAATCTCTCCACAACAACATAATTGGGGATAAACCTTGTCTAAATCCTTCACCGTACATTTGTGCTGTTTAGGAAAATCATGCAGCACATGTCTTTCTTCACCACTTTTATCTTCAGCGACAGAGACATAACTTCATAATGAGCTCTTCCAGGCTTTCCTGTCCTTGGCAGGACTGTGCGCTGCATCTCTCCCCGGGAGACGCTCATGTGGGTCAGTTTGTCAGCGATAGTCCTCGGCCACATGTGAGAGATATCCGGATGAAATGAGCCCAGTCACAACAGGGAGAAATCAGACAAGCTAAGCACAAAATATATGCGTAAATATGACACTGCTGCACGCACTCAAGGCTTCATAACATCCGTGCTCCCCAAACACAACGTCCTTACGAATCCTCGTTGTTTTTTGTTATCAGTGGACCGAAGATCTCACCATGACACATTTGTCTTATAAGGGAACTATAGGTTCCTTCACCTAACATAATTTATAGCACTCCTGCTGATCCGTACCTTCAGTCAAACTATCCTTTTTCATTTCCTGCCTCACACCTGCCCTGGAGTGGCAACAAACTAGAAAAGTTGTTTCAAAAAGACGTTATTCACTTCCGTTTCAAAGGACCCGGGTGCATGACTTTACCGTGCATTTACTGATGTAAAAAGAGGTGAAAAGATTTTGGTAAAAGTAGAAGTACTGATTCAACTTCTTTATTTAAGTAAATGCAAGAAGGTACAGGCTCTGAAATGTACTTAAAGTATAATAGTAACAAGTATCCCTCTGAAGGACAGTTAACTGAACATCACATCACATTAAAATGATTCAGACTATTAAAAGGTAGAATCAGTAGGATTTGTCCGAGCTTTTACCCGGCATAGGGCTGCAGGGTCTTTGCAGATACGAGACACCAACAAGACTATTCTGCACATCCGACTGTCCCTCTCTGTCTGTTTCCGTCTTATGTCTTTAATGTTATTTCGTCTTGGTGCATCTGCCCTGCTTGCGATGCACTGATAGGTTGAAATCAGCTTGTGGTGTTGGGAAGGCTGCGTGCAAAAGAAACAAAACAATAATTCCCCTCAATTAGAGCTCAAGAAACAAGCCTGTTTTAAAAATGTAACAAGTAGAAAGTACATATATTTGTGTTAAAATGTAGGCAGTGAAGGTCAAAGGTTGTCAAGTAAAACTCAATACTCAAGTAAAGTACAGATACCTGAAAAATCTAATTAAGTACTGCAACAAAGTATTTGCAGGTAAGTAACGTCTTTTCGAATCAATTTGGGATCTCATGGTTTCAGGAGAAACCTAGTGCGCCATACGAGCCATTTTTAAGGAACCATTTTTTGTCTGATTGAAGCTGCAGAAATGTTTTGTGGACCACAAAACTTCACCAGACTTTCAATCGGTACAGGGGTGAGTAGATTATAACCGAATTTAAATTTTTGGTTGGGTCTATCTTGTAAAAAGTACAAATTCTTTAATCCCCTACTGTTTCTAACTGTTTTTTGTCCCTTATCTTTTGATTTATTCTTTTGATGAAGTGTCATTTACATTTTGTCATGTAAAAAACGACAACTCACTTTTGTTTGATTTCACTTCATTGCACCTCTTCTGGGAAACTTTAAAAGCACAATTCATTTTTACTGCTTTTAATATATAGGGAATCTTTTTGAATAAAATAGAAGTAATTGTTTCAAAAATAGACTCAACCTAGTGACACTGTGTGGTGTAGACATCTACTTTTGCAAAATGTCAAATGTCTGACCATTACAAATATGAAACCATCACTGGTTTTGTACTTATCAACTATATGATGTTAACATTTCCCAATTTCTTTTTTTCTTTTTTTTTTAATGATATGTTTTATTTTATTTAGAAACATTTTGCAAATACTTGTCAACAAACATATCTAAATACTTGTGTGTGGGTCTAATAAAAATGAATTCACATTTTTTCATTTTGTTTTTCCCCATACATGTAACCATGTTTACGTGTGTGTGTGTGTGATGGTGAATCTGTATATTTTCTGGGACAGGACTGCTCATATATCCTTCAACACTCCTCATCTCTCTTCTCCATCCTGACTCTCTGTGCTCCGTCTCTCAGCAAGTGTGTGTGTGTGTGTGTGTGTGTGTGTGTGCGTGCATGCGTGTGTGTGTGTGTGTGTGTAGCAACAGAGAGAAAACAGTCTGATGGAGGACCATAAATAAAAGGTCACTGCTGTACATTCTTAGCGTGTGCTACACATAAAAGGGAGAGCCCCTACATGGAAACACATGTTGGCTCTGCGATAACCTCCGTCATAAATCTACGGAGGAAACAGGAGGTAAAAGAGAGAAATAAGGCGAAGGGAGAGTGAGCGAGACGGTGAGTGAGATGAGAGACGTAGATGCGGACGTTGCGTTGTGAATCAATCGTGGTTTAGATCTTTCCAGACATTAAATATGTGTGATGAGCTTTTAAAGATCTAACCGCGGGTCGTATTACAAACATACACAGCCATGCGTCTGACAGCAGATGAGGAAATAGAGACGTATTAGATCAGAAGCTCTCGGTGCAATACAAAAGATTCTAATAGAAGAGAGGCAGAAAGGATTTACTCTGCCTGTCAAGTCTTTTCTGATCCTCAAAGTGCTTCCTTTGAGGATTTATTGGTGTTGATTAGTGTCATGTTTGATCGAGAGTATCTCCTCTTACATTAACAAGAGGTCACCTTTTACTGAGTGGATCACTTGTTGAGGTAGGATGGGGAATGTAGATGTCATGAAAGATGAAAGTTAAAAAAGGATGTTGAAGTTGCTGCTAATGTTTCCCCTCAGAATCCATTATTCAGGCGATAGGTTGAATGTTGTCATCGCTGGAGTCCAAATTGAGGTTATAGCCATCGGCTGCGGTTCATCCTGCAGCCTTAACCCTGACATCTGATCCACTACAGTTTCAACGGGACACTGAAAACACGGTGGCAGCAGTATAGATCTTCTTAAGTGAGTCTTAAAGAACACAGCGCTGCCCTCCAGACACAACGATGAGCTAAAACATGAGGGGCCGTCCGCTGACACGCTCACATTTCTCTTTTTATTATCTGTAAATGGATAACTGCTGGCGGTAAGGCGCGTGATGTTAAACACCACTGTTTGTCTACACTTTACTCGACAGGTGATCAATATAGACTCAATCTGACTTGCTGATTACAGATTACTCCATCCAGTGCATACTCCCTTTTACATCTCAAAGCTAAATTGGGGAAATCAATTGAAGAAACACAAAATATCACTGTGACTTCCATCTTTATAACTGTAAAATGACAGTATGCTCCTGTGGATTTATTGCAAATCAAAAAGAAACATGTAAATGCTTTAAAAGAAGGAGCTTTTATGCTCTTCCTCGCTCCCTCTGTCCGTCTCTGTCTCTTTCTCCCTCTTTATCCCTTCCTATCTTACCCCATCGGCTCTCATCTAATCACTGAAGTACCAAAGGGGGGTGACCTCGTCACCTCGACGCCATGGTAACGCCCCGCAGCCGTGCACCCTGGGTCCCCGGGATCCTGGGAAGGTGGAGGAATGTGGAATGCCTCTCTTGGTCTGTGAGAGGCTGAGTGGACGTGCAGGGTGGGAGCGCGGCAACCTGAGGATAGATGGATTAAATGACAGCCGAGACACACACACACACACACACACACACACACACACACACACACACACACACAATAACACAACTCTCAAACTGTTAATACAACTCACACGGACACACAATGTGTTACTTGTGTTTCACAAAGTATTAAGTGACAAACACTTTGGACCCTGCAGCTACACACACACACGCACACATTATTACACAAACATGTGATACCTGCATGCAGCAGCTATCAGAGTCTAATTCACTTTGTCTGTCCAGGCTGCAGGGCAGCTGTAAGGACTGGTGGAAGTGAAGGGTGCTGAAAGCCCTTATTTTCATTCATTCGCACAATGTCAGAGTTGAAATATTTCAAATAGTTGAGTTGCTCTCGCTTTACTGCTGCTTAGTAAATCACAGCGCCGTTACAGCTTCCTTTTGAACTGTTAAAGCAGTTCCGATGTAAATCAAGCGCACCTCACACAGCTGACCCCGTCGGTGAACGGAGGAACCAAAGAGCTGCGCGGGGGCAGATTGTAAAGTCACAAATAACTATTGTGAATGGTTCAGGATAATATTTAGAGAGACTTTAAAGTATAAATATTTAGTTAAGACTCAAACGGGTGAAGAAGGGAGAAGTCACGAAGAGACAGTCAGCTGTAGAGGACGGTAAATCACAGCTCTACAGCCAGCTTTGTGTGTCTCTGTGTGTAGCACTCTCACACTTCAGTACTTGGACCAAGTCAGAGGCTATTACTACAGTCACACACACTCCTGATTTCCTTCTTATCTGTTTACACACACTGTTAGTCACACGTAGAACTTTCTGGAAATTATTGGTCATGCTTGAGGATTTGGAAAACAGACGAGAGCAAAAGGCTAAATGCAAGTTCAGGGCGCTCCAATACTGATCCATAACTTGTGTTTATCATGTGTGATGTGTAAAGGCTCGTGGCTCTGAGACTCGGCAATCAGCTTTGAGTGTGATGTATGCGTGTTTATGTGATAAAGCTTGGTCAGATGGTAAGAGTTTCACGCAGGTCAGAGAGTTATTGGCTGCTTTCAAACATCTTACGGACAGGAACACATTTGGATCATCAGTGGAATACTTTCTCGATGTCACCGGAGTAAAATAAATACTGGAAACCATGTACAGAGAAAAATCCAAAAAACCCTCCACTGTAAATAAACGTGAACCAAGAACATCACTCCAGCTCCAAAGTAAATAACCAAAAATAAAAGCTTTAACTGGAAACAATAATTACATTTCAAGATAGATAAATGATTACAAATAATCATGAACTTCCTCGATGAGAAAAAAGAAAAGTTGATTTATAATTTTTTCAAGATTTACTTAAAGAAACAAAATTCGACTTTCTGAATAAAGGTAGTGGATTGTTGAGCCGAACAAAGCATCAGTATCGGACGATCATAAGGTTCGATTTGGCCCGACAGATGTTCAGTTAAAAGTTCATTTAACACAATTTAAATACAAATATCTGTTTGCTTATTTAAAGAGCATTTTTACCTCAGAAAAATAAACCATTGCATAGGGTCTCCTATTATTAATTATTATTCATAATCTGAACACAGCAGAGTGAAGCCACTGCATGGGACGTCGCTCAGTAAGGGAACTCGGGATCCTGATTGCGTTTTCATCTTAACAACACAATACAGCAGGTGGTTGCTTTTGGCCCTCCGTTGAGTTTCAGTTTTGGCCCTAGAGGAAATCGTTTTTGGGCTCTCCTGTTTTCAAATAAAAAAGGCTGCAAGGATTTGCATATTGATTCCACCCTTACGAAAAAGTTACCACAAACTAAATGTGTCTGTTTTGGTGCTCTTTGAAATCAGTGGATCACTTGGAAACATCACAGCAGAGTGAATAATGGATTTTATTAAGGTCCAAGGTTCATTTACTGGCTTTGATCGCCCCACTGCAGAGCTGTCTGAGCACAACCCGTGCCAGTGTAATTGCAGTAAGGATGTTTTTTATGGCATCTCTGTCAGAGTTCACAAGAACCTGTTGCAGGAGTTTTTCCCTCCTAAGTTTTCTTTAGAAATACAGTCTTTAATTGCCAGTGTGGACGACCCTGTGTGTGTGAAGACCGTGACAGATTCACTGCGATGCTGAACTCTCGTCGTTGCTTGCTTTGTGAGGGAAGCAGTATCTATTTCGTGAAAATGTCAGCGTGACGTGGCGCTAAAATCAAACCCTGAGTGACTGTGAACTCTTTGATCAGTTGTTTCCATGAGTGCTTCAGTCAGTGTGCTGCTGCAGTCGACCCACTTTTCCCTCAAACTGTTAAATTAATCACTCATCTCGTATATTTCTTGAAATGATTCCCAGGAACACAGAGCAGGTCCTTGGTGTTTTATGATGGAGTTTTACTTTCAGATAATAGATTGGGTGGAAATCGTTTAAGCGTGACTCTGAGTTGCTGTTATGCTCGCAGGACCTCCTGCAGCTTTTTTTTGCTTTATTAACAGAGGAAACAGCCGGATAACTGTGGTCACATTCATCATTTCAAAACACACCGCACCTTCACACACACACACACACACACACACACACACACACACACACACACACACACACACACACACACACACACACACACACACACACACACACACACAGGCATATACACACAGGTGTGCATGCAAACACTAATCAATCATGTTGACAATCAATAGCTGCTCACACACATACACCTATCCACAAAAACACACACACACACACACACACACACACACACGAGCAGACCCCTGTTGCTAATGTTCCTCCACTTAGTCTGTGTTTTCACAGGGCTGTAATGGATGAGTCCATTAGTGTTGAGGAGCGGGGTCGGCTATTTTTCACACCCTCACTCAGCCCAAAGTGGGCCGTCCCTCTCACAGTGAGAGGAGCTTTCAACGCGGCCGCCACCTCACATGATTAAAAGACAAGTTCACACACTGTCCGCTTTCTGCTCTCTCATCTCATCCTTTCATTCTCTCAGTTACACGACGTCTGCTGATGTCTGTGAGAAAATGACATTGAAACAGCACAAACATGTTGTCTGTTGTATGATTTGACTTACCGTGCAGCTTTTGAGATGTTAAAATGCGCTCATGTGCAGTGAAACGAGTCGAAATAGTTTCCCATCTCAGACAAATGACATTTCCTTTCAGCATCTGAGTGTTCAGTAAGAGTATGTGTTGACAGTGAGGTGACAGTCCGAGAAAGTCGTAAAAGTGTGTGCACTTGTAAGTAGTGGCATGTCTACCTGTAACATAATCGTGTGTCCAAAAGGAGGAATCACATATACTGGTGTGAGCATGTGTACATGTTGGGCTGGTGTCTTTAGAAGGACCGAGTGTGATATGGACAGATGACATTATTTATCTATTCTACCTTTCATTAATGGTTTCCTGGGACAACTGAGATTAGGAGACGAGAGGACAGTTTTTCTAGCACTTTCACACAGGCCAAAAACCCCACTCACAACCGCTAACATCTGGCTTTTGTGTGCAGTGTGAATGTATATTATCGGGTGAACGTGTTAATTTTCTCTCCTTTCAAGGACGATGCTGTGACATACCTGGAAGTAAAGGGCGTTGGCTTGTTAATATCTGGCAGTTATAATTATAATAGCTTTAAATAGAGACTGACGTTGAAGATATTGAAAAGAAAGCGCTGCTGTGCTGTAAGCTGACCTTTAACCTTACGTCAAATCAATTCCTTTATTGGTTTGTTCTTCATTGTCTTTACGTCTCTACATTCCTGACACCTTTCTCTATTACAGGTACACATCTGGTTACATTTCACTGCAGCAATGTGGAGAAAAATCACCTCAAAATCACCTCCAAAATAAATAAACTCTATTTACAGTATCCTGACCTTTGACCTTACGCCAAATCAAGTCCTTCATAGGTTAGCTCATCATTGTCTTTGCAACTCTCAGCAAAGATCAGAAAGAAGTGAGATGTCTCACTCTTTTGCAACTTTCGATATCAGCTCTGGTAAAAGAAAACGATGAGTGTAATTCAGAATATTGTTCATTAAGACTATCTAAAACAAGTTTAACGTCTTCCGGATGAAGTCTGACGAACCTGCATATGCACGCTGATTTTCAGTGTGAGAGCGGTAATAGAAACAGACAAACAAACAGAAAAAAGAAGGGGGAAAGACGGAAGCTTGTCTATCGTCTCTTTCTGTCTGCATTTAGTGTTTATAGAAGGTAAGGCAGCTGTGATGCGTGAAAAGCTTCTTTAATGACCACTTTGTCACTGTTCACGCTGAATGCATTGGCAGAGTCATATTCAACGTATCTTATTTGTTTTACTGCTCCTGTAAGAAAACTGTCAAAGGTAAAAGAGATTGTTTTTGTTTTCAGTGACTGTTTTTATTGCTGCTTGCTGAACGTGCTTCGTCTGTTTTTAACCAAACTCAATTCATCAAAATAACAATTTTCCTCTATAGTTTCTTGTGAAAATACTTTATTACAAGCAGAAATCCTGCACTGCAAACTTTTTTGTGAGTAAAAGTACAGTACAATACAGTAACCAAAGTATTCAAAAGTATTCATTATGCATATAGGTTTAAACTATATCATGTATCATTATATTGAATTATTATTATTATTATTTATGTATTGATGTGGAAGCAGCTGGTCATGGTCGAGCGAGGTTAACCTGTTTCTGTGAAATGTTTTTATTTTATGTATATTTAAAAGTGTTGTTTCAGTACTCAGCATATGTTTCGTATGAAAAAATGAATCTTTAAAGTGCATGCACGGAGTGGATTCAAAATGTTGTGGAATAGAATGCTAATATGGCATAAAATGGAAGTATCTTTAAGTAAAAGTATCTCAAAACGTATGTAATTCCAACCCTTGATTATATGTACTTTAGTTGCATTCCTCTGGGAGAGGATGCTCATACATTCAGTTATTCTGCCCAAATATCATTACATGCCCTGCTTATGCTTATGTTCAGTTCATTCATTACTCAGCATCATAAAACAAGCAGGAGCAGGAAATTACATGTTAACTGGATGAGTTGTCGTGACTTTCTGGATGACAAACCCGGCTCATAACTCATATCGGCTCTCTGCTTGGTATGCACCCTCTCTGAGTAGGTGCAGCGGTGGAGAAGGAAACGTCACAAAGAGATTTGGAGAAGGCAAAGAGTAAAGGTGAGCGGGAGGTGAGGAGCGATGGATGAGACAAACGGAGGTGAAGGAGGAAGAGGACAGACGACTGTACGGATGTGACCTCTCTGAGGGAGAACTAAACTGCTTTCTGCCACTGGAGGGGTAAGAGGTCAGGGTCCGGCCTTTAGGGAAATGATCACGCACCGTGGCACTCATGAATCATCATGGCAGCTTATAACTATGAGTATGCGTGTCCCATGTGTGCTTATTAGTGTGTTTGCTCGTGACTGTATGAAGTGTGTCCAGTTTTACACTGATGAATGAAAAACACTTTCTTTTGGAGTTCAGAGGTTAAATTCTTTCGCTGGAAACATTTAGACACTCTACTTTCAGGCACACCTGGGACCCCCCCCTCCCTGCGACACATACACACACACAAGGGGAAAAAGTAAAGCAGAGCAGAATAATGAATAATGTCCTCGACATGAGTAAAACCAGATCAGTTTGTCCATTGAGAGCCGCTCCGCCCCTCGGGGGGGGGGGGGCTAAAGGGTTCGATGATCCACTAATCGCTGTGAAGTTGTCTAGAATAACTGTCAGAAGACACAGGCTGAATCTTAAAGGTAGGCTGTTCCAGTGATGTGATCAAGATTTTAAAAAAGCACGAGGTTCTGATGGTAAATCAGGGCAGCAGGTGTCACAATGAACTATTCAATTATTTGTTTGTTGGCCTTATATTTCAGTAGAAAACTCAAAAAGATGATCACATATTTGTTTTTACTCTCCTCAGTTTTGAGTCTTAGCCTGATCCTGATACTTTTTCAAAAAATAATTTCAGACACATTAATTTAACGGTGAAAGTGAAAATTTGTACGCGCTGCCAACAGAATGACATGTATTTTCCTTGGCATATGATGAAATCATGTCTACTTGAGTTTGGTTCAACCAAATCTGAATTTTTATAAAAAAAAATTTTTTACAAGTGACACGTTTTCTAATCTATCCCAAGAAAACCAAAGGTTGTGTTTGTTTCCAGGTCGAGACCAACTAAAAGCAAATCTCTCCTCTGACAGCACGCGACAGGTGAGGAGTGAAGCGTCACTTCTAAATTTAACACAACATAACAATCTGAATAGCACAAAGCCAGATGGTGGAAAACTTTGAAGTGAAGTGTGAGCACCCAAAAACAAAAGTGATGCTCTTAATCACATTTTTTGGAAATATACAGAATAATCCTCCAAGTAAAACATCAAACTTTAAATACTCACCTCATTATCCTCAATTTAACACAATTTGAAATCACATGTTCATTTTGAGGAGATGATTTACAGTTTCCCAGTCAATCATGGTGCATGCTTATTTGTAGACTGAATATTAAAAAGCTACAAGGTGTAATTCCTTTAGTTGACATCTGATGCAGCGCTCACACAGGTCAGGTTGATGTTACCAACCTGATGTTGAAGTCTATGAGTCTGTGTGGAATGTCAAACTCGACATCTGATTCCCTAATCCCACAGTGAAGGCCGTCTTTGTTCCCTGAATATTCATATCATCTCAATCAGTCTGCCAGCACACTCACACACACACACACACACACACACACACACACACACACACACACACACACACACACACACACACACACACACACACACACACACACACACACACACCACAGTAGTCACCTCAGAGAAGATAACAGCAGGCCAATCACTCTGATGGTTGCCAGGTCATCTGACACTGCTGGAGAGGTGGGGTTGGGTGGGGGGACGGTTTGCTAACTGGCGATGAAAGAGAGACAAGAGACGGATTATTAAGACGTATGAGGAGGAAAAGCAAAGAGAGAAAAAGAGAGACTGAGAAACTGAGTGAGGGAGTGATGTGAGCAGAGATATCATGTAATTACACTTCTGGTGAAAAATAAACATATCTTGTCAGTCTGGCCGGACAGTTCACTCTCTATGGCTGCTCACCTGTCCACAAACCTCTGCCTCTCTCTTCAGCATGCTGCACAATAACTTCCATCATTCTGTCATGTCAGCAATCTCCGAAACAACTGCAGATGAGGACTTGTTTAAAAATGTAAATAAAAAAATAATAATTTAAACACAAAAAGTTAAAAAAGTAACTAAAGAAAAACAATGTGTCAGACATCATCCAAGTCTCCAGAGCCTCAAAGAAGAAAATGATTTTGAAAAGACATTATTGACACTCTCAATCTGTGATGCGCAAACACTTTTAGCTTAGCAGCTCTTGTGAAGATTTCAACTTTAAGTGTAAATTACGTCTTCTCAAATCGGTGGGCTCTCAGGGCTTCTGGCGACCTGCATTACACCGGATGAGCTGTGTGGAGCCATTTTAGTCATTTTTCAGTTTCCTTGTTTTTTAAATTTTGATTTGTCCCTGTCTTCTTCAGTCGTTTAGGAGAATGCTGTAACGCTGTTTTGCTGTGAAGCTCCACAAATGTTTTGTGGACTACAAAACTTCACCCTTACCTTTCCATCAGCTTGGGCTGAGAAGAACGACCGGATTCTCTTTTTAGGGTGAACTGTTCCTTTAAACATCAGTGACTAAAAGGTGTGTATATAAATCCTTTTCTCGTGATTTATGATTTGTTTGTCTTCAACTCCCAGTTACTCAAAGGGGAAAGAAAATGATGAGCAAGCAGAAATGAATAAAAAATTGTGTATAATTTCCCATATGATTTCTGTAAACCAGTAGAAATCTGCACATCATTGAAGAAACACACTCAGACCTCTCTCCCCCTCTGGTGAGCATGAGCTGCACCTCAGGTTGATCGGTCTGGACTGAACAGTTCAAACATGCAAGAAGCAAGTCAGTCTGAAGTTGAATCTTCGCCTCTTAAATCCCTGGTCATTCATCACTCTTAATCCCTTCAAATCCTCGCTCACCTCAGAGTCGAGACATGACCAGTAACATATCACACGTCACCGTATTTCACAGCACAACATGGCCTCGCCTCAAGCTTAGTGCTGTCAGCGTCGTGGCAGTGAAGCTGTCCAGTTAGTTTGTTCTGCGGAGGGTTTAAAACAATATCTTAACAAGTAAACTTAAACAGATTGTAAACTGATAATGATTTTCTCTCTCACTGATAATAAACAGACAACAGTATGCAGTTTGCAAATGGGCTCGATCATACAGAAATCATTGTCATCCACAGGGAGGAGCAACAAGCTGCTCTTTGGGTCTGTTCTTTATTCTGCAAGTGAGTAAGTATGGACTACACTGCTGTCACAAACAGCAAGACAGAGTTTCCTATAAGAGTCGGCAACCTGCAGCTGCAGCGTCTCAACCACAACTTCCTGTTTGTCACCAGTTTCAGTGAGCTGTAGAAAGCCTGGGTTAGACACAGTACTTCTGACTGTCTGATTTCTTTTTGATATATAGCAACAGAGTGTGGGATAGAGATAGAGCAGTTTAAAACATGTGATTTCCAACGCATTATTGATTACCTGTGATCAGCTACATTATTGATTCTGATTATTGACAGACTACTCATCTGATCAAGACCCTGATGTTGAGTGTATTAGTCAAACACTGATTGACACTGTAATCATTTTGTGTTCCCAAGATATCCGCTGGTGGCACTTTGCGGTAATTTCTAGGTGACAGCAGCTCTTGGTTACTGGAAATGTCTGAACTGACAGGAAGCATCGCTTTCACCTATCTTAACTGAACTAGTCTTGCTAAAACTTCCCCTTTCACAATAGTTATCGTATGAATAACACAAACCATGAGCGCTTAGATCAATGCAGCTTGTCTTGCTATGAGCGTTTATTAAACAATAAAATTCCTCTTTCTCTTCATTTGTCACAAAGGTAGGAGTTACAGGATGACCACAAAGATTCACCAAATGAAAATATACCAGAGCTTGCAACAATAATCAAACTATTATTCTAAACAATATCAATAAATATACATTCTCACTTTACTCCAGAAAATTATGCTTTAGATAACTTAAAACACACTTGCCAGATCTAAATGGCATTTACAGGCATTATGAGGTGTGTGAACATTTTGGAGCTTGACCCAATAATTGGAGCTAATAGTCAGTTCAATTCAGCCTCTGCTGCACCGATTATGACCACTGTTCTTTTAATTTGTCTCTCATGAGTCAAGTTTATGGAAGTTACTGTTTTATGGATGGTAGGCAGAGATTTGAATGAAAAAAACAATCCGTTTGAGGGCAGTATGCAGACATAAAGAGATGAAGAGAGAGAGGGATGGGTGGGAAGGATTGAGTCAGGCTGGAGGGGTGATGAAGGTTCAATGAGCTGCATGGGTAATAAAAAGACATTGAGGGGAACAGCATCTTAACAGGTGTTAAGCATATTTATACCATGGTCTGGGGGAATACTCGATTCTGATTGGCTGCAGGGTGTCCATTGACCCCTGATAAATGGACACCTACTAAGTAGTTCCAGTCAAATTGACTGTTCACTGCTGTAAATTAATGCGCTAGCCGGCGTATCAAACCTTAATATTATATTCCCAGCACTGAGTTCAGTCAGTCCGTCAGTCCTTAAGTGTCTTATCCTCTAAATACCACAGGGTGGCGACTGTAACACACAAGCTGCAGAAAGTACACTTCCCCTCTAAATTTACTGATACGCGAGTTGTCTCACGCTGTTCAGCTCTCTGCTTCAGGCTGCGGCCACAGTAACGTTACACACGGCCGGTCATTTGTTCGTGAAAATATTGCTATTGATTTGGAGACAATGACATGACTGGTTAGCGAGCTAATCGTGTTAGCTAGCATACTGTCAAATTATACTTAGTGTTTGTCAACCGTGCGCAATGTTATTGACTTTGAATCTTGCTAGCATAGCGTTAGCTTTCTGGCTCATCGCTGAGCGGACTAGAATATCTCCCGTTGCCAAGTTGTATCTATGGTCCGTCCTATTTACTGGGGGAGTGAACAACGCTTCCGTTGCATAAGAATCTTACGGGAGAGTAATGACTGTTCCAGGTATTAGTCAAACCCTCAGGCGTTAACAGGGAAACCAAGTTATGGCTTGTGAAAAACTTTATATTTTGATTGTAAAAGGCATGAAAATGTAAATTAATGGTCCGAATTTCTTTTCTTTGGCAAGTGACCATGGTATAAGCGGGATAATGCCCTTCGAGGTGTCCATAAACAGAAGTTAATGGACTTCGCGAAGGCAACCGTCCTCCGCTGCGCGTCGGACGGTTCTTAGGCCTCCGCGTCGTCCATTAACTCCTGTTTATGGACACCTCGTCGGGCATTATCCATTACGTACACAGTGTGAAGGCTGTGAAATAACATACTGAATCTCTGCCACACCCACACACACACACTGCTGAATAAAACACAGCACAGGTCTGCCAGGTCATGTGTGTGTCTGTCATTTTGTATCGTCCTTTTGTTTGTGTGTGTGTGTGTGCGTGTGTGTGTCTCATGAGTGGTAATGCATAATGGAGTGAGATTGAGGAGGTTGAAAATTCCAGCATTTCTATGGGTAGTCTCATTTATTTACCTTCCTTGCCCCCGTGCTTTTATTCTAAAACACATACAGACAGACTCTGGCTGATTAGGCACAGGCATCACACAGAGACACACACACCATTGGTACTCGGTTTTACAATATATTTTTACAATACACCTTTTAGATTTTGGTCGTTTTTAACTGTGTCTCTTAGCCAGTTAGAGGACTTGGTCATTGGATGCGGATTTTAACTGTCTTGAACTGAGAGACTGCACCCTCCCAAGCTAATGTTAGCTTAGCGAGGTTTGTTTTTAGCTGGTCGCTATTGCTAGCGGTCCTGACGCCAGCCGGCTTACTCACAGCTACAGGAAAACTTCAGACGGCTGAAACAGGAAATTACACACAAGGATGAGTTAATCCTAGGCTTTTCATCCGTAGCCGCTGCCCAGGCACAACATCTCTCTCAAAGGGCACAACTTTCTGCGGTGAACTCCTCCTGCCACGCCGGCTCGTTCACGAGAGCTCAGCTGCTGCAGCACACTGCGAAGCTACTCTTCCGTGGTCCAGCTCTGTCACCACCGGAGGGGAGCCTATCTTCTCAACCAACGCCCGGACCCTTAATGATGACATCTGGCCCATCTTCAGGGCTAAACCCAGGACCCAAGCCTGCTCCACTCCCTGCAACCCGGAGCCCTGGGTCCGGGTCGGGAGCGGCAAGTCTCGGGCTAGACGCTCCCCCCAGCTGCGTGCATTGGACACTCTGCCGCTGAGCAACAAATTCCAGGCCCTGGACAGCGGAGATGGACCGCACTCTCCAGTGGGGCTCCAGCTGGACGACCATCCATCTTCTGTCCGGGCCTCCGCCCCCCGAGCCGGTTGGTGGCTCCACACCTATTGTAGACCATGCCTCGCCTTCTGTCGCCTGGGTTCAGCCCCCCAGGCGTGCTCACTCGGGTGTGGCGCCCACCCTCGGTGCCTCGCTCCCGCGAAATTCACCATCAGTCGCCGGCTACTCGGCTCAGACCTCCATCAGTGCTCATTGTCGGCTCATTCATGGGTCGACACATCACCCTGCCCGCGGCTAAAACACTCTGCTACCCGGGTGCCTGCGTCCAGGATATAGACTCCAAAATCCCACAGCTGCTGGATGAAAACCCGTCTGCCACCACCATTATCACCCACGTCGGAACTAATGATCTCAGGAACAATCAATCAGAGACACTCAAAGAGGACTTCATGAAGCTTATGGACAGTCTTCTACAGACAGACCATGTCCCAGCTTTGGAAACATGAAATTCAGCTGTGTCCGTCAACTTCATACATGGCTCAAGGGATACTGCTGCTCGCTCAACATACCATTTGTGGACAACTTTGGCACCTTCTTAGACCACCCATACCTCTTCAGACACGATTGAGTGCATCCAAACTTTCACGGATCACGTCTCCTCGCTATGAACATGGAACTTTCGTTAAAATCCTCTCTTCATTACTGATGTTTGGTGAGCCCAACCTGTTCTACTAATGGTAATAACTGTCATTCTGCTATACAAATTCTTGTATTAATAAATCATAGACCCAGATCCAGAAATGTCCCTGTAACATACAGGAATCAAAACAATGTATTACCGGTTTGGACTCCAACTATCAGTCCCCCACAAAGCCATGCACCTCGAATAATAAAAATGGCATTATTAAACGTCAGGTCACTAACTAATAAGTTATTTATAGTAAATGACCTTATAAGTACTCATAACCTGGATTTCATTCTACTGACTGAGACCTGGCTGGACAAAAATGGCACAGTTGCACTCATTGAGACAGCACCTCCTAATTTCAAATTCCTCCAAACCACCAGAACTGAAAAAAGAGGCAGTGGGATAGCTGCTGTCCTGTCTGATTCCTATAGCTGCAAGGAAATCCCCCCCTTTGGGGAATTCACGTCCTTGCTATATCTATAACTTGTAATGCTCCAATTTTAATCATCATGGTCTATCGGCCACCAAAATCTAAATATGGCTTTCTTGATGAATTCTCCGAGCTACTGTCCAAGGTCTCTACCAACTATGATTGTGTAATTATCTCAGGTGACTTTAATATCCATGTTGATAATAAAACAGACCCAGATGCTCAAAACTTCATTTGCTTGTTAGAGGCATTTGACTTCACTCAGCATGTCTCAGGGCCCACCCACAATAAGGGCCATACTCTGGACTTAGTCATATCAAAAGGACTTAATATAACCGTACCCTGTGTTATGGATGTTGCTATTTCAGATCACTGTTGCATATTCTTTGATGTGTCTGCTTTTCCTGCACAACAGAAGGGTGCCCGAATAACCAAAAAACGTATCATTAACAATAATACTATTGAAACCTTCAAGAAAACAGTAAATGAGTTATCGTTGTTCATGGCCTCATCAACTGAGGACCCTGTGAACAACTTCAACTCAAAAATACGAAATATCATTGATAGCATTGCACCTGTTAAAACAAAAAACATAGAAAACAAAAAGCTGCCTGGAGAAATGGAGCGGGTGTTAGGCAGCTTAAGAGAGAGTGTCGCCAGGCAGAACGAGAATGGAGAAAGACCAAACTTCAGGCTCACCATGAAATCTACAAGAACAGACTTAATTACTACAACAAAGAAATTAAACAGGCCAGACAGTCCTTTTTCTCTAAAATCATTAATGAAAATATCAACAATAGTAATGTGCTTTTCTCCACTGTTGACCGACTTATTAATCCACCATCTACAACCCCATCAGAGATGCATCAGTATCCAGAAATGAACCGACCCTCCAGTTCTCCAGAAATATGACTGCTGCCATGTCTCACTTTGTCCCGTTAAACCTGAAAAAATTGGACGATATTGTTGGGCAGCTCAGGTCCTCCACCTGCTGCTTGGACCCTCTCCCTACCACATTCTTTAAATCTGTTTTTAATTGCCTAGCACATGAGGTATTAGAAATTATTAACCACTCTCTTCAACCAGGTATTTTCCTGCAGCACTTTAAACAGCTGTCATTAAACCACTCTTGAAGAAGAGCAGTCTTGATGCAACCATAATTGCTAACTATAGGTCCATTTCCAACTTGCCATTCCAAAATACTTGAAAAAGCAGTTTACCTCCAGCTTAACAGCTATCTAACATCAAACAGCCTTCTAGACTTTTATCAATCTGGCTTTCGACCTCATCATAGCACAGAAACAGCACTTATCAAAGTTGTGAATGATCTGCACATAAACACAGATTCTAATAAACTATCTGTTCTTGTGCTCCTGGATCTCAGTGCTGCCTTTGACACTGTTGACCACCATATTTTATTGGAGAGACTAGAAAAATGGGTTGGCCTATCCGGCCCAGTTCTAAACTGGTTCAGAACCTACCTACAGGACAGGCAGTTCTTCGTGTCCATTGGAGACTTTGTCTCAGGCAAAGTGGGTGTTATGTGTGGAGTACCCCAAGGCTCGATTCTTGGTCCGTTACTATTTAATCTGTATATGCTCCCACTCGCACATGTTATAAAGAAACAGAACATAAAGTACCATAATTATGCAGATGACTCTCAACTGTACTTACCTCTATCTCCGGATGACCTACATCCCATTCACTCCCTAACTCAGTGTATTAATGATATCAGTCTGTGGATGTCACAGAACATTCTACAACTGAACAAAGATAAAATGGAAATACTAATCCTTGGCGCAAAGGCTCAGAGACAGAGAATTGCAGCTTATCTCAGTTCTCTGTCCCTGGAGAGCAAAAGTGAAGCTAGAAATCTGGGTGTAATCATAGACAGTGATCTAAACTTTAAGAGCCATATCAATCACATCACAAAATCAACTTATCATCTAAAAAATATTTCAAAATTAAGAGGCTTCCTGTCAAAAGCAGACTCTGAAAAATTAATCCATGCATTCATAACAAGCAGACAAGACTACTATAATGGTCTATTCACTGGCCTCCCAAAATCTGCTGTACAGCGATTACAGTTAATTCAAAATGCGGCTGCACACGTTCTTACTGGATCAAAAAAATTTGAACACATTACACCTGTTCTTAGATCTCTACATTGGCTCCCTGTCAAAACTAGAATTGATTTTAAGATTCTGCTACTTGTCTACAAAGCTCTAAATGGCCTTGCACCTCAGTATATAAAAGACATGCTCATTAGATATGAGCCAGCAAGAACTCTCAGGTCCACAGGCAGTGGTCTTTTAACCATCCCTCGTACTAACTCTAGAGCAGGGGAGGCTGCCTTCTGTATCTATGCCCCAAGTAGATGGAACACCCTGCCTGAGGACTTGATAGACGCTCCTACACTGAGCACTTTTAAAAGCAGGTTAAAAACCTTACTTTTTTCTAGCGAGTTTATGACTGAGTGTGTGTGTGTGTGTGTGTGTGTGTGTGTGTGTGTGTGTGTGTGTGTGTGTGTGTGTGTGTGTGTGCACGCGTGCATGTGTCTGTTCTGTGTATTGTATGATTTGTATTGGCTGCATGCGCTGGTTCTTTGTATAGTTGCACAAACTTTTTGCACTTGTCCTTTAATCATGTTGTTTATGTGTAAAGCACATTGTGTTACATTGATTTGTACGAAATGTGTTCAGGAAATAAAGTTTGATTTTTTTGATCATCCAACACAATCCAGTTAACAACCCCAAACCAGACTTATTGAAGAGCAGTGAAATTAAATATAAGTTATGACAAGCTGAACACATTTTTCCTATTATTTGTTTCTTTGATAACTTTCTATGTACATTTTTTAATAAATATAATATATATACTTTGTGTGTTAGTGTTTTTCACCAAATACTGCGCTGACTTAACTTGTATCCTGTAATGAGGTGTAAAAAGGTACAGAACAGAAATACAATTAAGTCAATATTTAGTTCATTTTCCATCACAAAATAACTATTTCTAAGTAGTTGTTGTCATCAAAGCTGCAGCCCAAGTCAGAAGGGAATGAGTAGAGACATATTAATCCGTTCAAAATCTCTTTCAATGTGTCCATTCATGTTTTCATTGCAAAGATCATTGCAACATGCTGACAAACTGTGGCTAACTATCTTCAAATGTATTTAATCTTTGGAGCTCAGCATCCCTGTGCTCTGTCTGGACACAGTTGCTGCCAATCATGTTTGAGGATCAGGGATTCGAACCTCATTTGCTAAGCTGCATGGGTCACCTCCCAGAAACGCTGCTTGTGATTGGTCAAAGACCTTTTTTGAAAATAGCAGTTAAAAATTACCACACAGGCTGTAACTGATGACAAGAACATGAGGAGGACAATAATGAAATAAGCACAAATTACATACGCATAACTACAGAACCTGTGTATCTCATATGCATTAATGATTTATTTTCCTTAAATAATCACTGGATAATGTTCGGTAGCTCTCAGAGGGGAGGGAGTTGCTGCTGAACCAAAGAGAAAGTGCAGGTATAGCTGTCAGCTCTGCGAAGGAAGGAAACCACAGACAGAATAAAAACTGCGTCTGAGAGAACTGTGTGAATAACAAATGGTTGAAGGATTTTAACGTCATCTATACTGGTAAGATTGATAAGAAACCATGACCGGTACTTAATCACGTCTTGCTGTGCTTCTGATTTATTAACTTGCCATCATGTTGGCCTGTTACTAACCGCGTGCCTCCCTTATACTTTTATAGCATAGCATAATATTTAGCTGCTGGTTGGGCTGAACATTTATGGTTTAGCAAATGGAAATAACTTATTATTATACTTGTATGCATACACTGTATATTATAATGATTTATACAAGCCTTTGGGTTAACTGCTACCAGGCATTTATTTTTTATCATACCATATTTTATGTATCAAGCTCCCATCAATGTCAAGGGTTAGAGGTTAGGGGTCCACATGTTACAGTCACACTGACGTTAATGCCACTAACTTACAATGACTTTGAAATGACTTGTCAGATATCACTCCCAGACACTGATCAGATTTGCTAATAGTCCTACCTGTTAGTAGAAGGAACTAGATGCATTATTTTACTCTAGTTGGTGACTTGATGATCGGATTTAAAGGCCCAGAGTCGTTACTGTCTAGTAAAAAAGTGAAAATATCTGTGTTAAGGTATTTGCCCAGTAATGAATGGATCTTGGGACCGAGAGGACGCTGACATGAGTCAGTTTGGAGACAGACTGACTTGCTACTCACTAGAAATGAGAAAAAAGGTCAATCTACCATAAAATCAACACGTCTGAGGAGCAGGCTGAAGCCTCTTCAACACTGACGTAAGTAGGAGTTTATTTGGAATACATTACGTATCATGCACACTCTCCATACTTAAAGCTGCTTTAAGCATTGTCCTCATTAAGCTAACTTGCTATCCATTTTGTAATTAGCAGTCTCCTACCTCTTCTCTGCTTCACCTCGTGACCATGCAGCAGTAATAACCAGACATAGCAGCAAACAGGAGGATCCTGCTTTCTGTGTTCACAAGTAGACAGGACTGCCTCTTTATGGTGTTCTCTGCCCTGATTGGATAAAGTGAGCAGGGATACAAGGAGGAGAAGAGGCATGGGTTACTGACCAAACACCATAACTAGCATAACACGATTCGATTTGATTCCAATTCAGAGGTCAATGATTCGATTCTAACCCAGTTATCGATGCATCTCAATGCAACAGTTTTTTTGTGTACATTTCCATGCACGATTTACCGTTTACTGAGTTTGCTACTCAGAGTTTGCTAATCACTTCCTACTTTGGTGATGATCACTAAAGAAAATCAACAGATTAATTACCTTCTCTAATATTTTATTATAGAAAAGGCTTTTCTTTGTCACAAATAGATATGACTTTCTATAAACACAGAATCTTCCTGTTACAGGCAATGAGCATATCCCTGAGAGAAAAACAGTATACTGTAGCCTATGTAAAAATAAAAAAGCTTTCAATGCAATAATCAATGCAGCTTGCAAAATACTAAAACTAAGTCTTTATCATTCAAATTCCATTCATCTACTACCCTCTTAAGCAAATCAGCTCTTGTTTGGAACACAAATTGTTTGCTCCTGAGTTGTGATAATGTTAGCCATGTTGACTTGACTGTGGTGTCAAATAATGAAAAAATGAGTCCCCGACTGCTGACTGTGTTATAATGATCTCAGCAAACAAATACGACACATCTTTATATCCATGTTGTTTGCACAATAAGAGTTATAGAAGCTAATTAAATCAACAGAAACAGAAGAAAGAGCTTCCAGTTTGAGAAAATGAAACGGTAAGACCTAATTATCTCATCTTTTTTGTGGTTCAAGGATGGCAACACCTGTAAGGACCAGCAGCCCCGGGGTTCAAGGTGATCCAGGGTAAGATATTTTAGTTATGTTGGTGCTTTGATACAGAGTGGATCACAGTGAAGGGGAAAATAAACTGTAGCTCTTGAAGGTCAAAATGAACATTAAAGATGTTAAAAGTCTTGTGGTTTGTCAATCTTAAACATTAAATCTGTCTTACAGTCCGATTGGGTAAGATGTTTTCGGTATGTTGGATGTTTGATCCAGACTAACTAAATGGATGAGAATGTATTTGACAAAGTGACAGAAATACTGGAAGCTCCAGCTCAAAAACAATAATAAAGATGTTGAAATTGTTAAAAACTTTTCAATTTCTAATTTGTTTTACAGTCCGTTTGAGGAAGACAGATCAGTCTCTCCTGTACCCAGCAATGTTTCCATGAGAAGTGACAGGTCCAAGGATGAACCTCTCCACCTCAAGATGGGAGAACTGAGGTAAGATATTTAAATTATGTTGGACTAAATGGATGAGAATGTATTTGAAACAGTGACAAAAATGCTGGACAGTCCACCTCAAAAACAATAATAAAGATGTTAAAATTGTTAAAAGTTTTTTATTTCTGATTTGTTTTACAGTCCGTTTGAGGAAGAAAGATCAGTCTCTCCTGTAGACAGCCTTGTTTCCATGAAAAGTGACGGGTCCAAGGATGAACCTCTCCACTTCAGGATGGGAGAACTGAGGTAAGATATTTAAATTATGTTGGACTAAATGGATGAGAATGTATTTGAAACAGTGACAAAAATGCTGGACATTCCACCTCAAAAACAATAATAAAGATGTTAAAATTGTTAAAAGTTTTTTATTTCTGATTTGTTTTACAGTCCGTTTGAGGAAGACAGACCAGTCTCTCCTGTAGACAGCCTTGTTTCCATGAAAAGTGACGGGTCCAAGGCTGAACCTCTCCACTTCAGGAAGGGAGAACTGAGGTAAGATATTTAAATCATGTTGGACTAAATGGATGAGAATGTATTTGAAACAGTGACAAAAATGCTGGACATTCCACCTCAAAAACAATAATAAAGATGTTAATATTGTTAAAAGTTTTTCATTCCAATCTGTGTTAAAGACCGTTTGAAGAAGACAGACCAGTCTCTCCTGTGGACAGCCTTGTTTCCATGAGAAGTGACAGGTCCAAGGCTGAACCTCTTCACTTCAGTAAAGAACAACTGGAGTAAGTTTCTGCTGGGTCGTAAAAAGTTAAAAATTTGACAATCTCAATTTTAGGCCTTAAAACGTCTTAAATACATCCATATTTTGCATATAGGTCTTAAATTACATTTAGTTAGGTCTTAAATATGTACATACATTTACCGCTTCTGTCGTCACCTTGAGACCTGGTGTGGGAAATGTGTTGGTGAGATTCACGGTTAGCTCCATGTGTTGTACTTTCTGAAGTATCCAGGAACGTAAGTGGCATTCTGCCAACAGCCCGGTCGGAATTTATCTACACTTTGCCAGCTCTGAAAAGACTTCGACTGTGGAATCTGCTACAACTATGTGAAAGTGTAAATTTACCAAGTGTGGGCTTGAACAACCAGAATTCAGTTGGTTAAAAAAACTGGGCACACTTGGTGTGAAAGTGCTGGTGTCACACACAAAATTGGAAAAACACCAGTTAGCTTGTGAAAGTCTCCAGCGAAGTCACGCTATCACACACTTTTGTACGCCTTTGTCATCAGTTCCCGATCCAAGTTCATCCAGTTCTGCTCGACACGAGCTCTGCGCCACCTCTGCCATCTCGCAGTCAAGCAACATTCAAACCATCTTCAGCTCAAGAACAACGTGGAAAGCAGAGGTGCTTTGGATATTAAACACCGTTGTTAAACATCAGTCGTACCAAAGCAACAACGCCATGGGAAAACATTTCCAAGCTATGTTCACAGATTGGACATAGCCAAAACATTTCACTGTGGAAAAGACAAGATGGCCTCCATCATGCAGTTTGGTCTTGCTAAGTTCATCGAGAGAGCTCCTTTCCAAAGTGACTGGGCCGTTCATTTAATAAAACAAACAAAAGAAAGCACACACACACACCAGAGTTATTATAGTTAACTAAATTAAGTTAAATTCCTAGATAAAATCTAAACTAAAACCACTAAATCACTTGTTGAACTATTAAAACTAAACTGAAATAAAAAACAAACTGACAAACTAAATTAAAATAAAAACTAATGAACATGTAAGTATAATAACCCTGACACTCATTAAATTCTTCATTGTTTGAGTTGAATGGCAATAAATTTGGTTATTTTTGAAGTAATTCTGGGGCTGCATTTTTCTTTACTTTTCCATACTTCCTGTAGGTCTTAAATTTAGTTTAAAAAAGTCTAAAATTTGACTTGTTGATCAGGCCTAGCAACTGAAATGACAGGAGAGGACGGGTCAGGACGCTGGTGCGGCCTGTTTGCCGCTTCTCCTTTCTCTTTTCCTTTTTCTTAATCTTACCGAGTTCATTGTGAATATAGTCTACAGTAGTATACTTGTTACCACTATTGTTGTAACAAGAATTCTACAGAATTTGACATCTGTCCACCCACCTACTGCCGTTGTGCTCCTGCACTGACAAACAGCGGATTGACCTCCTGATAAACTGGCGTGCAGCTGCTGCCAGTTAACCCCTTTCGCCCATCACCCCACCCCATCCAGCCTGCCATCACGGGATATTCACCTGGATAGCCTGTTTGTTGCCGCTGCTGTTCCGGGAACCCTCAGTCCACTAATCTAACTGTTAGTCAGCCGCCCCTCTTAAGAGACTGGTAGCGGACGCCAACTGCCAACTGTTAGCTTAGCAGCTAACAAGACAGCCACAGTCTTCCCTGCCTCAACTGGACTCCTGGCACCAGATTCTCTCATTCCATCATGAGTTACTTCTCCTGGTCCTGCCTCCTCCTGTCATACTGCCGATGAGCCTTTGTTGTTTCCCAATGTCCACGGCTAACGGCGAACAGGCGGACACCCTTCCACTCCAACGTGCATCTCAATCATCTCAATCAAACATCTTGGACTACTTCGCTGACCCCGTTACATTCACAGGAGCTCCCGTCGAAAGTTAGTTTGTTTACTCCAATTCTAGCCATTCAGTCCCTCTGGTCAGCCCTGCACACTGTCGCGTCTCATTAAAGGGATAGTTCAGGTTTTTTTAAGTGGGGTCATATGAAGTACATATCTATAGTCGATCTGTTTCCTACCGTAATTACCGATCAGCGCAGCCTCAGTTTGGAGAAGTAGAGAGCCGCTCCAGCCCAGACGCGCAGCGTTGCACTGCAGTGAACGGGGTCCAGAGAAAAAGCGAAATTTAACCATCTAAAACAAGGTTCACCTTAAAAAATCTATAACAGTTCAAGTGTACGTTGTTTAGAGAAAATTCACACCGCTTTACATCACCGTCAGACCGGCCTTTCTTTTGGCACTACATTTTCTCAACAGTAGAACCTCCGCATTCCTACGAAGTTGCGCTAATGCGTAGGGATACGGAGGTTCTACGGTCTGTTAAGTTTTTTTTTTATCGAAAGCAAACCTCTCGTCCAGCAACTGGGCCTCGCACTGTATTTCTCGCAGATCAGCTGTTGCCCAGTTGCGCTAATGCGTAGGGATACGGAGGTTCTACGAGAAAGGGCAGTCTGATGCGATGTAAAGCGGTGTGAATTTTCTCTATGCAACATACACTTATACTGTTATAGATTTTTTTACGTGAGCCTTGTTTTAGGTGGTTAAATTTTGCTTTTTCTCTGGACTACCGTTATTACGGTAGGGAACAGATCGTCTATAGATTTGTACTTCATATGACCCCACTTCAAAAAACCTGAACTATCCCTTTAACGTCATCAGTATGCTGTCGCCCCTCATACTAGTAGCCATGGAAACACAGAGCGGGGCAGAAAACACGGAGTGGATCTCAGGCTGCTTCAGCCAATCCAGAGACTCACTGTGCATCCTAATGTCAAAATTTAACTGTTTAATGCACAATCTCTCATGAGCAAATCTTGTCTCATACATGACCACATCCTGGACAAGCATCTGGATTTAATGTGCCTCACAGAAACTTGGCACAAACCAGATGTGTTTTCTGTTTTAAATGAGACCTGTCCTCCTGACTACCACTACCTCCAGAAAGCCTGCAGCACAGGCCGCGGCATGGTCTGTCTGTCATCTAACGTGATGAGCTGGATCCGTCCTCCCTGCCTCTACCTGAACTGTCCTCTTTTGAGTACCTGGCATTTAAATGTAAGCCTCCGTTCCTCACAACTGTACTTCTCATCTACCGTCCACCCAAACCAAACCCACCTTTCATTTCAGAGATGTACAACCTCCTCTCATCATTCTGTACTACATCTGCCAATAAAATTATACTGGGAGACATGAACATCTGCTTGAAAACCCCCTCCTGCTGTCTTGCTGCTGAATTTCTTCAATTTTTGGACTGTTTTAATCTCACTCAACATGTTGATGTACCCACTCACACCAGGGGGCACACTCTCGATCTGGTCATCACGGACTCTGCCCCTATCAGCAATCTACTGGTTTATGACCTGGGCATGTCTGACCGCAAGGTCATCTCCATGGAGTTGCTATTTCCATCCCCCCACATTAAAAAAAAACACCAACTCGGCTTTAGGAACCTGAAAAACATCAACCCAGATAATTTGACAGTGGACCTCCAGCGTCTTCTTTATGCTGAGCTTTCATCAGCCAGTGATTCTGTGGATTTCTATAACAAAACCTGCATAATATCCTGGATCTCCATGCACATGTTAGGACCAGAAAAGTCAGTTTCTCCCGTTCAACACCCTGGTTCACTAGCGAACTGCGGAAAATGATGACAGCTGAGCGTGCTTTGGAGCGGCATTACAAAGCCTCTGAACTCAGTGTACATAAACAAGCGGGAACACCAAAGGGCCTACTCAAACACCCTCAGCGAGGCACGATTACAGTTTTACTCCAACATCAAAAGAGAGTCCTGGAAACTCTAAGCAGCTGTTCTCCACCATTAGCCATCTCCTCTAGCCTCAAACAGCCCTGCATATAGAAACCCCTGCTGAAAAAAAACAGCATAGACCAGCATTATTT
This sequence comes from Sparus aurata, assembly GCF_900880675.1. NCBI lineage: Eukaryota > Metazoa > Chordata > Actinopteri > Spariformes > Sparidae > Sparus > Sparus aurata. The sequence continues at coordinate 23,058,775 of NC_044193.1, read as the reverse complement.
CCATGCTGGTCTATGCTGGTTAGTGCTGTTTGGTGCTGGTTTAGCTGGTGGACCAGCATGATGAAGCTGGTCCACCAGCAAGGTCCCATTACTTATGCTGGCCTACTAGCATAGTCTTGCTGGTGAAGTTGCAAGACTATGCTCAATCGCTGGTATGCTGGTCATCAATATCCAACTAGTGCAGTGCCCGTAACAAAAGTGTATTCCTATAAAAAAGTGGGAAGTTAAAGGAGTCATCACCCGGAAATCGCAATTTCTCTCGTTAAATCATGCATATTGGTGTTGGACCTCTGTTGAAACTTGCCTGAAAAGCTGGAGTTTGAAAGTGGCTTATTTTTTTCGCTTTGGCTGTTTTTCCAAACATGAATAGCGCACAGTAGTGCGCGTTCCTAAAGCACGAGATTTTGACTCTGCTCCTGTGGTGACGTTACCACAGGAGGCTACTTGCATATGCATCGGCTCACAGCCGTCCTCAGCCAGAGTGAGCACGCAGAATCTGCTTATTTCTCTGTCATTTTCACGCCATACATCGTCACCGCCAGCATTAAAACTCAGGTCTTACATGTAAAACACGAGTGTGAAAAGTAAGAAGGAAAAAAAAAAGAATTTACCATTCAGAGACATCCTGCTGTAAACGTGTCTCTTCCACCGTCTCTGCCTCTTCACTCTCCCGTTCAGGTTCCGACTCTGGCTCGTACATAAATGCCTGAATTCCGTAAGGTTCGTCATTTAGTGTGTGCGCCATGACAGGGGATGTTTGTGTTTTGGAGTCTGTGTGCATGCAGGCTCGCCCCCCATTCCGGCTCTGTCCTTCCTGCGGCCAATCAACGCGCGCCTCATTACATATTAATACAATGCACATCCGGACCGGTCAAAACCTCGCGCATAATCTCGCGTGAGAAAGTCGCGGTATGAAAAAGTGTCAGAACAAGCTCTATGTTTGATTTTTTTATTTTTTTTTTTTCTAATAAGTTTTAAGAATTGATCCAAAGCGATCCAAGAGGGACTGTATATGTAAAAAACCAGGTGATGACTCCTTTAAGGAGCTTTTTCATAGATGGCCAAATGAGAATGTGTTTGAAGGTGGGACGTCAGGGATATTTAGGTTTGTTGTGAAATCCGATGTTCCAGGGTATAATTGGCTGTTTTTGACTATTTTTGATTTTGCCATTATATTTCACCTTAAAAACTATTTACTTGGTGTCATTATTTTCAGCACAACCTCACATGTGTGACTGTACAGTTATTTTTTTTTTATTTTGACATACTGTATTAACACAGTGGACCTAAAATCACAAAAAACATAAAATCCGAGTAGAAAAAGTTTGATTTTTTTACTGTGAAAACCACAAATAAACATATTTACAACAAACCATTTTTTTTTTAACTTATAACGCAAATATAAATTGTTGTTAACTAAATTTGTGCATACATTTAAAAAATGTACAAAGTTATATGTAACTATTTACATTTAAATGCAGGCAATGCTCAGGTCTGCCTGTGCTCCTTAAGAGCTGCACTGCCTGCTCCACATTCAGCATCTTCTCATTGTTCTGAAAAAACCGACTCCACTACACACTAAACACACTACACCAAACACTACATAACACACTAACTACACACTCCTAACATGCTAAATGTAACAAATCTCACAACTCTCAATATCGCTGTCCGACCGTCGTTGCCTGTCAATCATCCGCCTAGGTCCCTCCCACAACTTCCTGTTCCTCAACAACCGAACTTGCTGCTTGGACACTTTCGTGACAAAAGCCCGTTTTTACCGTTTCTTTCTGCACCAGACACAAAGCAAACGTGACGGCAATGTTCGTGAAAAAACGTGGCTGACATTATTTACCCTAGGTCCGGTTTTGGACGTGCCGATGCGTCCGGTCCGTCGCCGTGTAGCTAGCCGCTAGCTAGCGGCTAGCTACACACAAACATCCACAGATTCCGATTCCAGTTTGTTGTCCTCGCGGATCCGGATCTCCTCAGACCGGAACAGACTCGGTCCGGACTTGTTTGGTGTCATTAATCCACAACAGTCAGTTTAGATGCACAGAATGGGTTCGAACCGCCGGCTATATACCGCTCCAGCTCGCGCCGCTGCAGGTACAACCGCGGTCACGTGAAGCACCGGTGCGTCCTTCGAATCAGGAGGTGAGGGGTGGCGGTTGGCTCTCCAGTGATTGGCTCTGGTGCGCACGTGGCCACGGTGTGCAGTGATTGGCTCTGGTGCGCACGTGACTGTGGTGGCTCTGGTAGATAATGCTCGGCGGAATTTGTAAAGCATTTATGAAATAATTTATTCACGGTATCATTGCAGTCCAAACAAATGCTTAGATGCACACCACTGAACCACGCAGCAGTCATGTTGAAAGTCTCGGGTCAGTGTGATCCTTATCCGCAGAGATATTTGACCAACAGACACACACACACACACACACACACACAGACAGACAGAGATTCTGTGCATTTATAGAAAAATCACCAGCATCCCATGCTGGTGCATGGGAAGTTCCCTGCCCACCTGTGCCTGTGTGCTCAAAACCTGAAGGAAGTAATTATTTTGTCTACATAAAAAAGAAAACCATTATAAAATTGGGTACTTCAACTTGTGGGAGAAATGGGAGCAAAAAACATATATTTAGTGCAGTATTTAGAGTTTGTTTCGGGTGCCCTCAAATGACCCCAAACCCTTGCTGGTTTGGAGCTCGTGTTCAGTAAACTTGGTGTACTGTGACAACCTCATTGACTCTGTGTCCTGTATTGGACTTTTACAACCAACTTCACTCATTCTCATACTCTGCTATATTAAAAAAGTTGTAGACACATCCCATGCTGGTCACCACCATACCAGCACCAACACACCAGCACGAGCATGGGATGCTGGTGCTGGGATGTTGGTCACCAGCATCCCAGCACCAGCATGACTGGTCTTGCTTTCCTGAGCTTCCAAGGCTCCAGTATGTGCAAAACAGTGCTGCTAGGATCCTGATGAGAGTGCGCAAACATCCTCCATTCACTTCACTGGCTTCCCATCTCCACCAGGACTGACTACAAGGTCTCCCTCCTCACTCACCAGTGTGTTCATGGCAATGCCCCCTCCTATCTCAAATAACTGCTGACCCTACAAACCTCATCTCTATCCCTCCGCTTGACAACTCACACCGTCTCCACCCCCCCAAGACTAAGTTCCGCACCTTAGGGGACCGGGCATTCTGTTCTGCCGCCCCTCGTCTGTGGAACAACCTCCCTTACTATCTGAATGCCCCACAGTCTGTTGAATGTTTTAAAAAAGGACTTAAAACTTTCCTTTTTAGCAGATCTTATCACCTCTAAGTTACTTTTGACTTTTCAGTGTTTTTTTTACTGTTTTCTCTTTTGCTTTTGCTTTTCCTGTAGCACTTTGAGATTGTTTAAATGGAAAGTGCATTACAAATTAAATGTATAATTATTATTATTATTATTAGTAGTAGTATTATTATCATCATTATTATTATTTTAGTTATATATGATGCTTGATCAAGAGTGGATGAGAATGTATTTGATATAGTGACAGAAATACTGGAAGCTCCACCCCAAAAACAATGATAAAGATGTAAACAATGTTTTAAAGTTTGTCATTCTAATATATGTTAAAGACTGTTTGAAGAGGACAGACCAGTCTCTCCTGTAGACAGCTCTGTTTCCATGAGAAGTGACAAGTCCAAGGCTGAACCTCTCCACTTCAGGAAGGTAGAACTGAGGTAAGATATTTTGGTTGTGTTGTATGTTTTATCTAGACTAACTAAATGGATAATAATGTATTAGAAATAGTGACAGAAATACTGGAAGTACCACCTCAAAAAAATAAAATAAAGATATTTTGGTCATGTTCTTTGTTTGATAGGTTCAGAGTGCAGAAGACAAAAACTTGAGAATGATTAATCAGAGTAGTCAGCTAAAAAGTTTTTTTCCTTGATGTTAAAAATGTTAGTTTGTTTTTGTGAAATCACTCAAAAAATGTGTATTCAAGCCCTCATGAGCCTAAAAGACCAGTCTCCCCTGCATCCAGGAATGTTCCCAGGGATAATCCTCTTGACTTCATGTCTGGGCATGGACAAACACCAACCAATCATACCATTACAGCTGTAAGAGAAATATGAGGAAGAAATGAAAAAGCGGAGCAATGAAGGCTTCGAGATGCATTTTACCTCGAACATGAATAATATAAATCTTTGTTAGAGAAAATGTATCTAATGTATTTATTAACACATTTATGTAATAAATGTTTTGTGTTTGTGTTGAAGCTCACCTGATCAGAATCCAGACACCACTATGCCCAGCAGTGAAGACACCTCGAGCCAAGGTTAGAATAAGTGTGCAAAGCAATTGACTCCTCCTTTCCATTATATATTTAACAAATCTTTAGAGGTACAGCAAGTACCTGAGGTCTGGAAGGATGCTTTGGTTGTCCCTGTTCCCAAATCGAACACCCCCAAAACCCTAAATGATTTTAGACCAGTGGCACTCACATCAATTATAATGAAAGCATTTAAAAATTGGTGAGGTCTGAAATGTTAAGGAAAACTGAGCTTTCGCTTGACCCTCTGCAATTTGCTTATAGACCCCATAGGGGGGGTGGAGGATGCCGCAGTCACTTTACTTAATTTAATTTTTAAGCATTTGGATAACAGTGGCTCCCATGCTATAACCTGGTTGGCTGGATCCTTAACTTTTTTACAAACAGGACACAAAGAGTGAGAGTTAATGGCAGTCTCTCTGACAAAGTCTGCTCATCAACCGGCTCCTAACAAGGATGCATGCTCTCACCTCTTCTTTACATCCTGTACACAAATATGTGTCAGAGCAGGTGTGACAACAGGACCATCATTAAATATGCCGATGACTCTGTAATTGTTAGCCTGCTCTGAGACAGTGAAACTGGGCATGGTCCAGTCAATGATTTTGTTGAATGGTGTGAGGCATCTCACCTTCAACTAAATGTAGCCAAGACAAAGGACATGCTCATTGATTTCAGGAAAAACAAATCCAGACACAAGAAATCTCATCATCAAAGGTCAAACTGTTCGGTTACACCCCGCCTTTCCGAAACCCCGCTGTTCCGAAACATAGACTTCAATTCATCGTAATGGCGGGGTTTCCCTTTTTTTCAAAGACCCCGCTATTCCGAAAAGTCTATTGGGGAAACCCCTCCATTCCGAAACCCCCCCACTCTGAATGGACACAATCAGAAAGGAAACGGAGGCTTCGCATTTATCCTTTTTTCCATTGTGGGTTCAAACGGATCAGGTGGCTGATTAACCGCAAAAAAAGACTACTTCATATTAATGACATAACGCTCATTATGCTTCAGCTGGACAAATGGCTATGTTGAATTGAAATTACTTTATCATGCTAAATATCCGAAATTGTATGAAAATTGCTCCAATGCGTTATACCGATGTTCGTGCATATTCAGACACAGCCTGATATGGGTTCTGAGCAAAGGAATGTCTGTTTTCTCCCCCGGTCTGTTGTCAGCAGGAGCGGGGGCTGCAGGCTCAGGCCTGGGTGAAGTGGGCTCAAGCCAGAGTTCAGCCGCGCTCAAGCCGAGCGGGGAGAGAAAAAATGTGTTACCAAAAAAAAAATAATAATAAATTATATATATATATATATATATATAAATTTGGATATAATATTTGTGGCAATTCGATCCATTTTGCAGATGTCTGTGGTGCATTGCCCTGTACGTCGGAATTGCCTCTAATCTTGCCTGCAGCGGCACAGAGCTTGGTGAGCTCCTGGCTGCGAAAGGACGGAGGTCGCACAATCCATCCATACACCCCGCCGTCTTCCTCATGAGACATTAGGTCTATGGTGGCGCACTTCCAAAGATCCTCAACTTGCACACTCTGTCTCACTTCCAGCAGCTGTAAAAACAATCAATAAAGACGATCAGTACTGCGCGATGCACTGCGTATGGACACATTACATCCATTAATGCACCTGAAAAATAGTCACACTGACCAAAAACGGATCTTCTCTAGTAAGTCTTACTCTCTTTGTTCTCGATCGACTCCGAGCTGAACTCCTCTCAACTTCCGTCTGCGATGCAAGATCTGGTTGTTTGTACCTGAAGCTCCTGCGTACTGTCTCGTAATGTCTTACAGGCAGCTGGAAAACAATTAAATGAGAGTGGTATGAATACAAAAAACGTAAGTCACAGTAACATTAAACAAGGAAGGAGAAAACAGTAGAAGTTACTTAAACACAATGGCGTCATTATCAGCTTCATGTAAATCTGGACTTGCAGACAGAGCTCCGAGCAAATAGGAGGTCACGGCCTCATTATGAGGTGAGGTTAGTCTGTGAAAACAAAATACTCGCAGCGATAAACCACCGTGTCCTTCTGCGGCAGCGAAGCGCCCTCCGTCAGCGACACTCTCCGTAGCGACCTGGCAAAGCTCCTCCCATCAGCGCAGGCCTCCTCTCGACAATGGCCACACACTCACAGCACGTCGTCCGACAACAGTTCACAGTCCGTTAGTGATAAAACACGACACTGACACTGTTAGCTGCTCGACGCCATTAACTCTCGGCTTCTTCTTCCTCACGCTCCGGTCTGCCTAGAAGTGTAAAAACTCATAAAAGTCATGAACTCTCACACGTAATAAAAATAACTCTAACTTCTTTTAAACATGCAGAACCAATGAAATAAATATTAAAGTCACACATTTTAAACAGAAATCTTATCTTTAACTTGGTCCCAGGAGAGAAAAAATGAAATAAATAATTTTGTGTACCTTTTTTACATAACATTGGCCATTGCTAATGACCTACAAAGTAATTAATCTAGCATGCTTTCATTAAATAAGTCAATTCAAGCTACTTTACTTATCTATTTATATTTTACCCATTATGTCTGTTTTTATAACCTAAATAATTTTTATTGACTCATTTTGTGTATTTTCTTCTTACTATTAGTAGTTCAGTTCAATTTCACTATCTTAGAATGATCTGGATCCGTAAGAACTAAGAGCTTTGTAAGAACTTTTTTAAAACTTTCAGGGAGTTCTTAAATTACCTTTTTTTGAAAAAAAAAAAAAAAGTTTTAACTTCCACTGTCCTAAATTGGATGATGTGTGATTGTGTCTCAATGTTTATCCACTTGAACTTGAACTTGAACTTAAGCAACACAGACATTTTTTATCAGCTTAAAGCTGCTATGAATGTTTTCATCATTTTAGCTAACGTCTGTTTTGCAGTTAGCATCTCCTCTCTCCTCTTTACGTTGCCACATGTTCGCAGAGTGCTAATCACCAGGCAGAGCAGCTATGGAGCTTGTTATAACTCAGGACAAGAAGTTGTAGTTTTATTGGTGTATGGTTCTTATCAGGGTCACTAAAAGATAGAGCCACACAATATCTCATATCAGGTACAGGTATAGCACATGTTCATATTGGGATGACAATAACATTTGATTCATTGGGCCACCCTATTTTAATGTAATACCTATCTTAAAATATTGCATTTTTTACTGGAAATAAAAGGCAACAATGTTTTTTTTTTTCTTGCAGCCAGAAAGTTGATAGTCATGCAACATGGACGCAGGCAAAAGAAAAGAATAGGACAAAAAATGTTTAGTCATCTCACAATTTAAGTGGCTTTATTGTGAATATACTAAATTTTGCTATTATGCATTTTTATGTGAAACTGGGTTTCATATGAAGTGGGCGGGGATACCAGAACATTAATTTTCTATTCCACAGCATGAGTAAGAGGAGGAGAGACATGGTTAGTGATCAAACACTCTGTAACAGTGATTACTGCTGGAATATAGAGAGATGTAACACATTTCTTTATTGCAAACTCAGATATATTTCTTTATTCTCATACATTTTTAATCCCTCGGCTTTGATTGCAGGTATAACACAAAACATGTGACAAAACTTTTTCAAGTCTGCTATTTAATTTATGAATGTGACATTTATTACAAATACTGCACTCTACTCTGTTTGTATTGTCTTCATTGTTTCTTTAGGGAAAGCCGTCAGTCCCAAACTCACAGCAGACCTGAAGAGACAAATCCTCAGTCAGCATGAAGAAGAAGTGAAGAACCTTAAGACTGACACAGAACTCTATGAGATAGGAGAAGAAAACAGAGATAAGACACAGACCTATGATGAATTATTTCAGAAGTCAGGGACAGAGACAGTGCAAACAGTGCTAATGACAGGAGTTCCTCATGTTGGTAAAACACTCCAAACAAGGAGGTTCATGGTAGACTGGGCAGAAGGAAAGTCCAACAACAACATAGACTTGATAGTGTCATTGAAGTTCAGTGAGCTGAATTCAAGAAAAGATGAAGAACAAAGCATGACAGATCTGCTTCGTCATTCCCTAAATGATGATGAACACCCAGAAGTTTGCAAGTTTGACGACTGTGAAGTAGCTTTTGTCCTTGATGGTTTGGAAGAATGTGAACTTCCTCTAAACTTTGAAAACAACGAGGACCTGACTGATATGGACAAGCCAGCCTCGATGGATGTGCTGCTAACAAACCTCATCAAGGGGAACTTGCTTCCCTCCGCTCGTCTCTGGATCGTCTCTCAACCTTCAGGAGTTGATAAGATTCCCTCTGAATATATTCAGAAACAGACAGAATGTCGAGGTATGAAACAATAACAATAACTTAGTCTCATATCTCATATTATGTATCATTTCTCATTCTTGATGTTGATCAAGAAATATTACAAAAGCTGAAACCATGACATACATCACTTTTATCGAACATGTTTCATATATAATCATCGGAAATTTCTACTTATATTTTGTTTTTTAGTTTCATTTTCCTCTATGAGCTTTAACTGCTGGTATAACAAAATGCATAATGTGACACTGTATTTTCTACAGTCACTGTACTCTGCTTTTTCTATAATGTCTTTATCATTTCTTTAGGCAAAGACTTCAAACATGAACTGACAGCAGACCTGAAGAAAACAATCCACCATCAGCATGAAGAGGAACTGAGAGAACTTGAGACTGACACAGAACTCTACGAGATAGGAGAAGAACACAAAGTGCAAACCTATGATGGACTGTTTCAGAAGTCAGCGACAGAGAAAGTGCGAACAGTGTTAATGAAGGGAGTTCCTCGTGTTGGTAAAACATTTAAAACAAGGAGGTTCATGGTAGACTGGGCTCAAGGAAAATCCAACAAGAACACAGACTTGATAGTTTCATTGAAGTTCACCGAGCTGAATTCAAGAGAAAACAAAGTTCAAAGCATGACAGATCTGATTCGTGATTCCATCAATGACAACAAATACAGATTAGCTTGCCAGTACAACAAATGTGAGGTAGCTTTTGTCCTTGATGGTTTGGAAGAATGTGAACTTCCTCTGGACTTTGAAAACAACGAGGACCTGACTGATATGGACAAGCCAGCCTCGATCGACGTGCTGCTAACAAACCTCATCAAGGGGAAGTTGCTTCCCTCCGCTCGTCTCTGGATCGTCGCTCAACCTTCAGGAGTTGATAAGATTCCCTCTGAATATATTCAGAAACAGACAGAATGTCGAGGTATGAAACAATAACAATGACTTATTTTCAAAGCTCTGTGTCACTCTTTCTGTTATATTGGAAAATTCTGACTAGGAAGTACTGCAAGTTGCAACCATGACATATAACAATGTTACTGCAGATTTTATAAACATTACTAAACTTAATTTAATTGGATACCAATGTTTTCCAGCAACAGTGACATCATTCTTAACTTTAGTAACTGTAAACTCTTTTGTATTATAAATAACTAACTAACTAACTTAAAGGTAATTACATCTACCCTTCATCATTAGTAATGTGCTAAATTGTATTCTGTTTATCCAGAGACATTGAAGCGACGGCAGCAGCTGGTATCAGCCCTAAGAAAAAGATTTCTTACTGAGAACACTGAAGTAGAAAACAAAATTCATCCGTACAAAAAAAACACAGAACACATCATCAGAGAGGAGAAAAGTACAAATCAACGTCCTGCGGCAAAATCTGTGACACCAGTGAGTGCAACATCTGACATCTTCAAAGATATAAAAGGAAAAAAAATCAGAACTGTGCTGACTATCGGAGAAGCTGGAATTGGAAAATCCTTCCATGTGCAGAAATTCAAAAAGGAGTGGGCTGAAAATGACAAAGGGTCATTTTTAGCTTGGGTTAAGTCTCTTAGGAGCAAAGTTGATGAAGAAGTGATATTTCCACTGAACTTCTCTGAGCTCAATAAGATAAAAGAGGAAAAAGTCAGTTTGATGGGACTTCTTGAAAGGTTTTTCAAGGAAACAAAGGAGTGTATGATTTCTAACTATGAGCAGTTCAAAGTTGTATTTGTCTTGGATGGACTGGATGATTATCAACCTCCTCTCGACTTTGACAACAGTAACATCTTGACTGACACCAGAGAGCCAGCTTCAGTAGATGTGCTACTGACAAACCTCATCAGAGGGAAGCTGTTTCCTTCTGCCCAACTCTGGATAACCTCCCAACCTTCAGCTGCCAAACAGCTGCCTGATACATGTGTCGACAGGACGACAGAAATAAGATGTAAGTTTATGGGTGTGGATGATGGGAGTCATAAATAAGGGTGCAATCATATCCAGGGTTCTTTAAATGCTCTAAAGTGCTGTGAAATGTAAACAGAACCATGACAAAAAAGAGAAGCTTCTAACATTGACAGTATGTAAGAGAGGTGTCTAATCAAACAAAATGTCTGCTGTTACTTGGAGGTGGTGCTGCACTGGAATGCTATAAAGATCTTTATAAGTTTGGTCCAACCCCTCAACTTACATGAGAGCATCAATGCTTACAGTACCAGTCAGGTCCAATTTCTTAACATTGACTTTTAAGTCTTAAATAAATCATAAGGCACTCCTCATTACATGTGGTGCAATGTGTCATGTTTAACAACTACAGAAACATATAAATACAGTGCCACAGTTGAAATCATTCATTTACCTTCTGCCAGCACTATAGAGCAAGCTTCACAGGCTTTAATCCAAATCAACTCAAACTGGCTCTTCATAACTACACGGTTTGAAATTGTTTTAGCTCAGCCTAGTTTTAAATGAACTAAAATAGTTTCTGAACATTTCTCCAAGCGAGAGTAGAGTTCACTTCACAACTTAATGGAGCTTTATGTCTATACAGAAGCATATTTCAAATTAAATGTCCCTTATTATGAAAAAGCCGTTTTCTCTGGTCTCTACTAGAGATGCACCGATCAGGATTTTTGGGGCCGATCACCGATAACCGATCACCAAAAGCAGTATCTGCCGATCCCGATATTGCCGATCACCGATCACAGCGTCAAATCCATAAATTTTTCTATATTGTTGTCTTGTATAACTTTCATATATTTAATTAATGATTCTTTTTACACAACATTGACATTGTATTATTAAGTATAAAAATTAGGAGATGAGAAAGTATCATGAATTGACCACCGTTTTATTGCAGGCTGAGGCAATGTGCAATATTTCACACTCTAGAGACTCTTAGAGACAACTTGGACTCAGCTTACATAGAGTAAATGTAGATTACTAGTGGGAATGCATGCAGTCAGGATGGGAATTTTGTCATTTTAGGGGCAAGTCCATTTGGCCTTCACTTTTTTTTAGGGGCACCAAGGCCACATGACAGGGCACAAAGGCCACTGAGTAAAATGTGTTGATTTACCTTTCAGACTGATACCATAACATCCTAATTTATAATAAGACATGGATTGTGTATTAAAACATTTTTTAATACCAAAATCAAATCAAAGTTACATTAGAAAGTAGTTTTTGTTAAGTAGGGTTAGGGTGAGGTGATTTTTGTGACACCACACTGAATATTAGTGTTATTGAATATTTCTCCCAATAGAAATTCCCCAAAATTATGGCAAAGCACATTTTTTCCAAACAAAAAATTGTAGAATAACCAGCAGGAGACCACTGATGTGTGGAGTGATTTTGGTGACACTACACTCTGAATAAAAGTGAAGTTATTGAATTTTTTGTAGTTTCTCTTTTCGGTGTTGCACTTTGTAGACGGTCCCTGCGCTCTCGTCTCACAGCCGGCTGACCATACAGACCAGAGTTAATGTCCAGACGCTCGTTTTGATGAAAATACGGTTGTAGCTCGTTGTCTATCGTAGTACGGTAGGAAAGAGCCGTCGTTTGTGTTTTAACAAGGTTGCACTTATGAGTTATTGATGCGGGAAGTTCGAATCTGTGAATATATTTCCAACTTTACTGCACTAAATCCTACCACATAAGCAGTGTTGGGGAGTAACGAATTACATGTAACGACGTTACGTAATTTAATTACAAAATTTACGTAATTGTAATCCGTTACATTACTGGGAGAAAATATGTAATTAAATTACAGTTGCTTTTGGAAATATCAATGATTACAACTTAAGTTACATTTGAAAAATCGGCGCAAAAGCTTGGATTTATCAAATAGTTTTTCGCCCCCCTGGATTCATGTTTGTTTTTAGTTTTTTTCATATCAACATGCTCCTTCCAAAACTATCACTTGTGATTGGCTCTCTCTGGTCATGTGCCATTCAACTCAACCGACAAACCGTACGGCGGCAGTCAGACTCAGCAGCAACAGTGTCGGCGGCGCACAAGATGTTCCTGGGCTGGAAATACAAAAAACACTTCATACAGACAGAAGCCAGGCTTCCCTGTATTACAAAGGTGGCTCTCTTTTAGCCCGACTACATCACCATGGTAACTTATGCTTAGCTCATAACCTGGTCCCGACCAGGTTCTGTTCAGAGTTTAATCATAAAATCGGCTAGAAAAGCGCCGCTGTTTCACTATTTAACTCATTTACAGCTGGCGTGACCTTTACTTTGAAAGTCCAGTGGAGCTGGATCAGAACGGAGCATTTGTACGGAGGGAGAGATCGCGCTGATCCGCTGCTGTTTACTTTCTCTCTGAGCGTCTCCGCCTACAGATGTTCAGCTGAGGGGATACGCTGCTCAGCTGTAGATCCGACTCGCGTCAGGAGGTCATTTATTAGGCTATAGCCTATTTACTTTTATATACAGTCAGTCACCACTGAAAGAAGTTGTGCACTCGCAGCAGGACAGATAATTTAACTTAATGTGGCCATGAATATATTAATTGTTCCGCGTGTTGCCCAAACGCAAATCTTGAGTAGTCTACTCTGTTTTCTCACATTTAAAAAGGTCTTTGTACAGAGACAACATGAGATTTGCTTGTAGCTACAGCACCTAAAAAACCCACTGTAACCTATTTTCATACACACACCAGCCTCGCTTTCAATAAAACACACACTGGCATTTTATAATTGCGATCAGTGAAATATATGAAAACAATATAAAACTGTTTAAAACAACAGTTGTTGTTGCTCTAAAGCTTCATATTTAAAAGCAGCTCAATGTAGAGCTGTCAGAAATTAAAATCAGCCTCCTCTTGTCATATTTGCAGCAACACTGTTGCTTCAGGCTGTGATCAGGCTTTTTTGTATCGCTCATACTCTCTCCATTAAAACAGCCTGCTCCTCTTGGCTGAAATCAGCCCGCTGTCGCTCCATTTAGTGAGGAAGTGAGCCTCCTTCGCAGTACAGGCCAAAGGTCAGACTCATAATATATGGTTAAACCTTTGAACTGAAAGGTTTGCACACTATAGGTCTTAAAATGTGAAAATGGTTAGCAGTTGAGAGATTTCATTCAAAATTAAGAAAAGTAATCATAATGTAATTAAATGTAATTAGTTACATTACTTTGAGAAAGTAATTGAAATAGTTACACTACTATTACATTTTCAACAGGGTAACTTGTAATTGTAACCAACTACATTTCCAAAGTAATCTTCCCAACACTGCACATAAGTCAGTTACGTATCATCGTTACGCTGCGCTCGCTCGCTGTGCTGTAAGTTTCGTTCTTCTGTTTTGAGACGCTGCTGCTGTTTGAGAGGATTTCACGTGAGATCATCGTGATGATGAGACTCCACCTGCGCGAACCGCGGACTCACTGAAGTTACTGTGAGTGACTACTGTGCACTCAGGTGGCTGTAATTCAGGGCAAGCTCGCTACGCTGACCGGGCCAGGGGCACAGAGGCCACTGTGGCGCGGGGCAACGGCGGCCATGAAATTCCCTCCCTGCATGCAGTTAATGCACTGTCTTTATACTTAAACGTCATCTGATCGGCCTGATGTGATCTATTTTGAGAACTCCGTTCAAAACCGATAGGGGCATTATCGGCCGATTGCGATCGGTTGCCGATCGATCGGTGCATCTCTAGTCTCTACTAGGGGTCTCACGATTCTCCAAATCCTCAATTCGATTACATTTTCGATTCTAAGGTCACGGTTTGATGCGATTCTTGATTTTTACATTTATTTTTTTTAAAGCACAGGTTGCTATGCCATTTTTAGACTAGACTTTTATGCAATATAATATCTGACCTTTGTTCGCAATGTACCACACTCCATTGTCAAATTTAAAACATTTATTAACAACATAATGTAACAATAACTTATATCTTCAGTCAATTGGAAACTTAAACTAAAAATAACCTGCCATCTAGTTTCTGCAGAGCTTGCAAACTGTGGCTTATTTGTCGACAATGCGAACGTTGTCAACATAACTCACTGGAAATCCAAAATACTTCCACACCCGCGTCTTCAGTGAAAGAGGAGGTGGTTCAAGTTCTGTCAATGGGTCTCATGCATCTGCAGTTGCCATTGTTGTGATAGTGGCGTAGCTCCTTTCAGGAATAGGGCAGTGCGTGTGGTGTGTGTACGTAAGGTGTGAGTGTGCGAGCGAGAGTGAGAGAGCATGCGTACGTGTGGACAGTGAATGAATGGAAGAGGAAGGAGAAGCGAAAGGAGTAGCAGTAGTAGCGACAGCAATAAAGTGTACAATACAGTCTGCAGTTTGGCTGTGAATAAAGGCGATGGCTCCTCAAGATACAGGGTTCACCCCGAAGGTAAACATAAACTTCGGCCCTGGAGGAAATCATCTCCCCTGTGCTTCCCGACCATGGTCCGGGAGCTGAACAGGAATGGTGTAACACTATGCTATCGTAGTAGCTGTATTTAATAGCTACTGGCTTAGCTAGTAGCTAAGTTAGAGGAGGTTGACTCGCAGCACTTCAACACTTGTGTGTTTTTTTCAGCTTGGCAAGCCGACCGGACATGACATGGGGGTGTGGCAGCATCGACGATTACATTTTTTACTTCGAAGTTCGAGATTGTGACTTAATTTCGGTCGATTTCGAGTTAAAATCGAAATCGTGACACCCTTAGTCTCTCCATATATAAGCTGGTCCTCCCTGAGCCTACCAACTCCCAGAATGAAGAAAGCAAACGAGTCCTACATGGTCTCTGCAGCCCACCCACTGATAAAACAGCGCTCCTACAGGCTGTTCAGATTCAGCTCCTTTCGTTACGTAACGAAAGGAGAGATGTTCATAGGCCGGCCTCCTCTGCGCGGTGATAAAAGATATCCGAGAGTTCAGTGTGTCCAGCGGTAAAATAGCAGTGTTTCGCAATGTTGTCTCTCAGAGTTAGACACGCAAATTGCTCTGTTGTTGGTTGTAAAAATCAACATCAGTGCCTATATTCTGTAGTTTGTATGTGTGTGCAAACCACTTTACATCGGACTGCTTCAGTAACGAGTGTCAGTCGACACTGACCCTCGTAAAAGGATCAGTCCAATCATACCGGACCCAGCAACTGCACCTGAGCCACCAATAAGTGTCGCCACGTTTTGATAGTATTTACAGTTGCCTACGAGTATGGTGAAGTCAGCTAGAAATTGGCTAACTAGTTAGCTCCGCTTCAGTCCGTTATGCAATGGCGTTTGAAGTGAGTTCAATGTCAATAATATTACAATGGAGCTTGGTTGTCACTGTAAAAAGTCTGGAAACGTGCAGACTGGAGACAGAGACGATGCGAACAGTGTCCAAGAGTTTGGAGACTGTGTTGGAGACAAACACAGTTTTCGCTAGCTGTTAGCCATTAGCTACATGGTAGTAACTGTTACAACACATGCGAACATACTAACATTATTCAGACATACTAACAATTCTGAAACGTCCTGCTGCAGCCTCAGAGTCTGTTCTTTTTCAGGAGCCTCTCCTTCTGGGTCCGATTCTGGGTCAAACTGGTTCGGTTGAGTGACAGCATCTCGGCGAGCCATAGCAATACATCCATCGCAAACATTAGCGCATGCTAGCGCTAGCAGCATCCTCTCCTTGAGAGGGGCGTGTAGCAGGCAAGGCAGGCGTTGACAGATGGAGCTCATTAGCATTTAAAGGTGCAGGCACAGAAACAGCCTGCTCACAGCAGAGCTCTCTTTCGGACAGCTGAAATTCAGGACCACGGATGGGTTTGAGGCAATGCAAATCGAATACAGTGTTGTTGGACCTCTGACAGCTGTGGGAAATTGATGAAAAACATCATAATATGGGACCTTTAACAGTGTGTCAATGAAGCACCACCAACTTATTCTCACAATGATATAAATTATAATAGGTTAAATCAGTTTTTGAGACAGGTGTCAGATTTGGTAAGAGCTCAAACTTTACTGAGAGAATAAGTTTATCCCATGGACGTGTTTACGAGTGGAGCTTCTTTTCATACAAACTATGTTTGACAAGTACAGACACTGGCTTGCAGAGAGTAAATAACCAGACAACTGACAAGTTGAATTTTGTTTTGTTACCAAGTTGCTCACAGAGTTAACATTGACAGCTAAGATGATCTGTTCCTGCTGCTATTATGAAGAGCTGCTGCCTGAAAGCTGCTCTTTCTCTTCAGGAAGAGAGAGGAGAAACAACAGCATTGTTAGACTCTAAGCCTTAAAATAACACTGTAGACTGTCATAACTGAGAACAGCACTGCATAAGCAGGGGGTTTAGTGAAGTAAAGATTAGAATATGATTGGCTTTATTTAACCAATAACAATCCATTAAAATACACCCAGATCAGTCCCAATACTGATCTAATGATCGACACAGATAATTTGCTTTTCTAAATATTTTTTTCATTGAGCTGCCACCAATCACTAGAGGGAACAGCTGTACTCTAAAATAAATGACTCTGATATTAGACCAGCAGGATGAGGATGAGGGGATGCTGATGGCAGTGGCCTCCCCAGCAGAACAATGTGCACGACTATGATCTTATATATTATTAACACAAATATGTAATAAGTGTTTAGTGTTTGTGTTGAAGCTCACCCAATCAGAATCCAGACACCACTACACCCAGCAGTGGGGAAACCTTGAGCAAAGGTTGCAGTAAAACAACACAGAAACTTTTATCAGCTTAAAGCTGCTGTGAACGCTTTCCTCATTTAGCTAACGTCTGTTTTGCAGTTAGCATCTCCTCTCTCCTCTTTACGTCGCCATGTTCGCAGAGTGCTAATCAACTGACAGAGCAGCTATGCAGCTTGTTATAACTCAGGACAAGAAGTTGTAGTTTTATTGGTGTATGGTTCTTATCAGGGTAACTAAAATATAGAGCCTGTGTGTTCACAAGCAGACAGGACCGCCCCTTTATGGAGTTCTCTATCCTGATTGGATAAATTGTGCGGGGATACCAGTAAATATATTTTCTATTCCACAGCATGAGCAAGATGAGGAGAGACATGGTTACTGACCAAACACTCTGTAACAGTGGTTACTGCTGGAATATAGAGAGATTTAAGACTTATTTCTTTATTGCAAACACTTAGATACATTTCTGTATTCTCATACATTTTTAATCCCTCGGCTTTGATTTCAGATATCATACAAAGCATCATGTGACAAAACTTTTTCATGTCTGCAATTTAATTGTTTAGGAATGTGACTCTTATAACAATTACTTCATTCTGCTCTGTTTGTATTGTCTTCATTGTTTCTTTAGGGAAAGCCGTCAATCCCAAACTCACAGCAGACCTGAAAAGACAAATCCTCAGTCAGCATGAAGAAGAAGTGAAGAACCTTAAGACTGACACAGAACTCTATGAGATAGGAGAAGAAAAAAAAGCACAAACCTATGATGGATTATTTCAGGATCCACAGACAGAGAAAGTGCGAACAGTGCTAATGAAGGGAGTTCCTGGTGTTGGCAAAACACTTCAAACAAGGAGGTTCATGGTAGACTGGGCAGAAGGAAAGTCCAACAAGGACATAGACTTGATAGTTTCATTGAAGTTCAGCGAGCTGAATTCAAGAAAAGACGAAGATCAAAGCATGACAGATCTGATTCATCATTCTCTCAATGATGATAAACACACAGAACATTTTAAGTTCAATAAATGTAACATAGCTTTTGTCCTTGATTGTTTGGAAAAATGTGAACTTCCTCTGAACTTTAAAAAGAAAAAGAAACTGACTGATATGGACAAACCAGCCTCGATGGACGTGCTGCTAACAAACCTCATCAAGGGGAACTTGCTTCCCTCCGCTCGTCTCTGGATCATCTCTCAACCTTCAGGAGCTGATAAGATTCCCTCTGAATATATTCAGAAACAGACAGAATGTCGAGGTATGAAACAATAACAATAACTTATTTTCATAACTCATATTATGTATCATTTGTCATTCTTGATGTTGATGTTGATCAGGAAATACTGCAAAAGCTGAAACCATGACATACATCACTTTTATGGAAGATGTTTCATAAACTCAACTTGACTGACTTGACTTAACTGCTGGTATAACAAAATGCATAATGTGACACTGAATTTTCTACAGTCACTGTACTCTGTTTTCTCTATAATGTCTTTATCATTTCTTTAGGCAAAGATTTCACACATGAACTGACAGCAGACCTGAAGGAAACAATCCACCATCAGCATGAAGAGGAACTGAGAGAACTTGAGACTGACACAGAACTCTACGAGATAGGAGAAAAACACAAAGTGCAAACCTATGATGGACTGTTTCAGAAGTCAGCGACAGAGAAAGTGCGAACAGTGTTAATGAAGGGAGTTCCTCGTGTTGGTAAAACATTTCAAACAAGGAGGTTCATGGTAGACTGGGCAGAAGGAAAGTCCAACAACAACACAGACTTGATAGTTTCATTGAAGTTCAGCGAGCTGAATTCAAGAAAAGACAAAGTTCAAAGCATGACAGATCTGATTCGTCATTCCCTCAATGACAACAAACACAGATTAGCTTGCCAGTACAACAAATGTGAAGTAGCTTTTGTCCTTGATGGTTTGGAAGAATGTGAACTTCCTCTGGACTTTGAAAACAACGAGGACCTGACTGAATTGTACGAACCAGGCTCGATGGACGTGCTCCTAACAAACCTCATCAAGGGGAAGTTGCTTCCCTCCACTCGTCTCTGGATCGTCTCTCAACCTTCAGGAGTTCATAAGATTCCCTCTGAATATATTCAGAAACAGACAGAATGTCGAGGTATGAAACAATAACAATAAGTCATTTTAATATCTCTGTGTCACTCTTTCTGTTAAGTTGGAAAATTCTGACTAGGAAATACTGCAAGTTGCAACCATGACATATAACAATGTTACTGCAGATTTTTATGAACATTACTAAACTGAATTATATGTTTTAATAACAGTGACATAATTCTTAACACTGGTAACTGTAAACTCTTGTTGTGTTGTAACTTGTTCACTGTGTGGTATCATGAATAACTTCAACTAACTTGAAGGTATTTACATCTACAATTCACCATTATTAATGTGCTGAAATTTGTTCTTTTATCCAGAGACATTAAATCGACGGCAGCAGCTGGTATCAGCCCTAAAAAGAAGATTTCTTAGTGAGAACACTGAAGTAGAAAACAAAAATCATCCAAACCATCAAAACACAGAACACATCATCAGAGAGGAGAAAAGTAATGAGGTTGATAATGGAGAGAAAAATCAACGTCCTGTGGCAAAATCTGTGACACGAGTGAACGCAACATCTGACATCTTCAAAGATACAAAAGAAAAAACAATCAGAACTGTGCTGACTATCGGAGAAGCTGGAATTGGAAAATCCTTCCATGTGCAGAAATTCAAAACAGAGTGGGCTAAAAATGACAAAGGATCATATCTAGCTTGGGTTACATCCTTTTGGAGCAAAGTTGATGAAGAAGTGATATTTCCACTGAACTTCTCTGAGCTCAATAAGATAAAAGAGGAAAAAATCAGTTTGGTGGGACTTCTTGAGCATTTCTTCAAGGAAACAAAGGAGTGTGTGATTTCTAACCATGAGCAGTTCAAAGTTGTATTTGTCTTAGATGGACTGGAAGATTATCAACCTCCTCTCGACTTTGACAACAGTAACATCTTGACTGACACCAGAGAGCCAGCTTCAGTAGATGTGCTACTGACAAACCTCATCAGAGGGAAGCTGTTTCCTTCTGCCCAACTCTGGATAACTTCCCAACCTTCAGCTGCCAAACAGCTGCCTGATACATGTGTCGACAGGAGGACAGAAATAAGATGTAAGTTTATGGGTGTGGATGATGGCAGTCATAAATAAGTGTGCAATCATGTCCAAGAGTATTTAAATGCTCTAAAGTGCTGTGAAATGTAAACAGAACCATGACAAAAAAGAGAAGCTTCTAACATTGACAGTATGTAAGAGAGGTGTCTAATCAAACAAAATGTCTGCTGTTACTTGGAGGTGGTGCTGCACTGGAATGCTATGAAGATCTTTATAATGTTGGTCCAACCCCTCAACTTACATGAGAGGATCAATGCTTATGGTACAAGTCAGGTCCAATTTCTTAACATTGACTTTTAAGTCTTAAATAAATCATCAGGCACTCCTCATTACATGTGGTGCAATGTTTCATGTTTAACAACAACAGAACAATATAACACATAGTGATGCAGCTGAAATCATTTATTTACCTTCTGACAGCACTATAGAGCAAGCTTCACAGGCTTTAAACCAAATTAACCCAGGCTGGCTCTTCATGACTTCACGGTTTGAAATAGCTCTAGATCAGCCTAGTTTTAAACAAATTGAAACAGTTTCTGAAAATCTCTCAAAGTGAGAGGAGAGTTCACACAGAACTAAATGGAGCTTTTTGCCTTAAAATAAGCATATTTCAAATTAATAGTGTGTTAATGAAGCACCGCCAATTTAAAGAACACTTATTGACAGTGTAATCTAATTTATAATCCAGTAGTTTAGGTTAAATCAGTTTTTGAGACAGGTGTCAGATTTAGTAAGAGCTCAAACTTTACTGAGAGAATAAGTTGATCACATGGATGTGTTTACAAGTGGAGCTTCTTTTCTTACAGTCTCTGACAAGTACAGACACCGACTTGCAGAGAGAATAACCAGACAACAAGCAAGTTGAATTTTGTTCTGTTACCAAGTTGCTCACAGAGTTAACACTGACAGCTAAGATGATCTGTTCCTGCTGCTATTATGAAGAGCTGCTGCGTGAAAGCTGCTCTTTGCTCATTAAGAAAGAGAGAGGAGAAACAACAGTGTTGTTAGACTCTGAGCATTAAAATAACACTGTAGACTGTCATAATAGAGGACAGCACTGCATAAGCAGGAGAGTTAGTAAAGTAAAGATTAGAATATGATTGGCTTTATTTAACCAATAACAATCCATCCAGATCAGTCCCAATACTGATCTTAATGATCGACAGAGATATTTTGCTTTTCTAAATATTTTTTTCATTGAGCTGACACCAATCACTAGAGGGAACAGCTGTACTCTAACATAAATAACTCTGATATCAGAACAACAGCATGAGGATGAGGGGATGCTGATGGCAGTGGCCTCTCCAACAGGACAATGTGCACGACTACGATCTTATATATTATTAACACAAATATGTAATAAGTGTTTAGTGTTTGTGTTGAAGCTCACCTGATCGAGTAGAGACACCACTACACCCAGCAGTGGGGAAACCTTGAGCAAAGGTTGCAGTAAAACAACACAGAAACTTTAATCAGCTTAAAGCTGCTGTAAAGGTTTTCATCGTTTTAGCTAACGTCTGTTTTGCAGTTAGCATCTCCTCTTTGCTCTGTACGTCGCTACATGTACACAGAGTGCTAATCACCAGACAGAGCAACAAACAGGAGGATCCTGCTCTCTGTGTGTTCACAAGCAGACAGGACCGCCCCTTTATGGAGTTCTCTAACATGATTGGATAAAGTGGGCAGGGATACCAGAAAATTTATTTTCGATTCCACAGCATGAGCAAGAGGAGGAGAGACATGGTTACTGACCAAACACTCTGTAACAGTGGTTACTGCTGGAATATAGAGAGATTTAACACAAACTCATAAATACATTTCTTTATTCTCATACATGTTGAATCATTCGGCTTTGATTGCAGGTATAACACAAAACATCATGTGACAAAACTTTTTCATGTCTGCAATTTAATTGTTTAGGAATGTGACATTTATTGCAATTGCTGAATTCTGCTCTGTTTCTATTGTCTTCATTGTTTCTTTAGGGAAAGCCGTCAATCCCAAACTCACAGCAGACCTGAAAAGACAAATCCTCAGTCAGCATGAAGAAGAAGTGAAGAACCTTGAGACTGACACAGAACTCTATGAGATAGGAGAAGAAAACAGAGATAAGACACAGACCTATGATGAATTATTTCAGAAGTCAGGGACAGAGACAGTGCAAACAGTGCTAATGACAGGAGTTCCTCATGTTGGTAAAACACTTCAAACAAGGAGGTTCATGGTAGACTGGGCAGAAGGAAAGTCCAACAACAACATAGACTTGATAGTGTCATTGAAGTTCAGTGAGCTGAATTCAAGAAAAGATGAAGAACAAAGCATGACAGATCTGCTTCGTCATTCTCTCAATGATGATGAACACCCAGAAGTTTGCAGATTCGGCGACTGTAACATAGCTTTTGTCCTTGATGGTTTGGAAGAATGTGAACTTCCTCTGGACTTTGAAAACAACCAGGACCTGACTGTTATGGACAAGCCAGCCTCGATGGATGTGCTGCTAACAAACCTCATCAAGGGGAACTTGCTTCCCTCCGCTCGTCTCTGGATCGTCTCTCAACCTTCAGGAGTTGATAAGATTCCCTCTGAATATATTCAGAAACAGACAGAATGTCGAGGTATGAAACAATAACAATAACTTATTTTCCTAACTCACATTATGTATCATTTGTCATTCTTGATGTTGATCAGGAAATACTGCAAAAGCTGAAACCATGACATACATCACTTTTATGGAAGATGTTTCATAAACTCAACTAAAAGTAATGTCATTGTAAATTCCTACTTGGAATTTGCATTTTAATGTCATTCTCCTCTCTGGTCTTTAACTGCTGGTATAACAAAATACATAATGTGACACTGTATTTTCTACAGTCACTGTACTCTGCTTTCTCTATAATGTCTTCATCATTTCTTTAGGCAAAGACTTGAAACACGAACTGACAGCAGACCTGAAGGAAACAATCCACCATCAGCATGAAGAGGAACTTAGAGAACTTGAGACTGACACAGAACTCTACGAGATAGGAGAAGAACACAAAGCGCAAACCTATGATGGACTGTTTCAGAAGTCAGCGACAGAGAAAGTGCGAACAGTGTTAATGAAGGGAGTTCCTCGTGTTGGTAAAACATTTCAAACAAGGAGGTTCATGGTAGACTGGGCAGAAGGAAAGTCCAACAACAACACAGACTTGATAGTTTCATTGAAGTTCAGTGAGCTGAATTCAAGAAAAGACAAAGTTCAAAGCATGACAGATCTGATTCGTCATTCCCTCAATGACAACAAACACAGATTGGCTTGCCAGTACAACAAATGTGAAGTAGCTTTTGTCCTTGATGGTTTGGAAGAATGTGAACTTCCTCTGGACTTTGAAAACAACGAGGACCTGACTGATATGGACACGCCAGCCTCGATGGATGTGCTGCTAACAAACCTCATCAAGGGGAACTTGCTTCCCTCCGCTCGTCTCTGGATCGTCTCTCAACCTTCAGGAGCTGACAAGATTCCCTCTAAATATATTCAGAAACAGACAGAATGTCGAGGTATGAAACAATAACTATAAGTCATTTTAATATCTCTGTGTCACTCTTTCTGTTAAGTTGGAAAATTCTGACTAGGAAATACTGCAAGTTGCAACCATGACATATAACAATGTTACTGCAGATTTTTATGAACATTACTAAACTGAATTATATGTTTTAATAACAGTGACATAATTCTTAACACTGGTAACTGTAAACTCTTGTTGTGTTGTAACTTGTTCACTGTGTGGTATCATGAATAACTTCAACTAACTTGAAGGTAATTACATCTACAATTCATCATTATTAATGTGCTGACATTTGTTCTTTTATCCAGAGACATTAAATCGACGGCAGCAGCTGGTATCAGCCCTAAAAAGAAGATTTCTTAGTGAGAACACTGAAGTAGAAAACAAAAATCATCCAAACCATCAAAACACAGAACACATCATCAGAGAGGAGAAAAGTAATGAGGTTGATAATGGAGAGAAAAATCAACGTCCTGTGGCAAAATCTGTGACACGAGTGAACGCAACATCTGACATCTTCAAAGATACAAAAGAAAAAACAATCAGAACTGTGCTGACTATCGGAGAAGCTGGAATTGGAAAATCCTTCCATGTGCAGAAATTCAAAACAGAGTGGGCTAAAAATAACAAAGGATCATATCTAGCTTGGGTTACATCCTTTTGGAGCAAAGTTGATGAAGAAGTGATATTTCCACTGAACTTCTCTGAGCTCAATAAGATAAAAGAGGAAAAAATCAGTTTGGTGGGACTTCTTGAGCATTTCTTCAAGGAAACAAAGGAGTGTGTGATTTCTAACTATGAGCAGTTCAAAGTTGTATTTGTCTTGGATGGACTGGAAGATTATCAACCTCCTCTCGACTTTGACAACAGTGACATCTTGACTGACACCAGAGAGCCAGCTTCAGTAGATGTGCTACTGACAAACCTCATCAGAGGGAAGCTGTTTCCTTCTGCCCAACTCTGGATAACCTCCCAACCTTCAGCTGCCAAACAGCTGCCTGATACATGTGTCGACAGGACGACAGAAATAAGATGTAAGTTTATGGGTGTGGATGATGGCAGTCATAAATAAGGGTGCAATCATATCCAGGGTTCTTTAAATGCTCTAAAGTGCTGTGAAATGTAAACAGAACCATGACAAAAAAGAGAAGCTTCTAACATTGACAGTATGTAAGAGAGGTGTCTAATCAAACAAAATGTCTGCTGTTACTTGGAGGTGGTGCTGCACTGGAATGCTATAAAGATCTTTATAATGTTGGTCCAACCCCTTAACTTACATGAGAGGATCAATGCTTACAGTACCAGTCAGGTCCAATTTCTTAACATTGACTTTTAAGTCTTAAATAAATCATCAGGCACTCCTCATTACATGTGGTGCAATTTTTCATGTTTAACAACAACAGAACAATATAACACATAGTGATGCAGCTGAAATCATTTATTTACCTTCTGACAGCACTATAGAGCAAGCTTCACAGGCTTTAAACCAAATTAACCCAGGCTGGCTCTTCATGACTTCACGGTTTGAAATAGCTCTAGATCAGCCTAGTTTTAAACAAACTGAAACAGTTTCTGAAAATCTCTCAAAGTGAGAGGAGAGTTCACACATAACTAAATGGAGCTTTTTGCCTTTAAATAAGCATATTTCAAATTAATAGTGTGTCAATGAAGCACCGCCAATTTAAAGAACACTTATTGACAGTGTAATCTAATTTATAATCCAGTAGTTTAGGTTAAATCAGTTTTTGAGACAGGTGTCAGATTTGGTAAGAGCTCAAACTTTACTGAGAGAATAAGTTGATCACATGGATGTGTTTACAAGTGGAGCTTCTTTTCTTACAAACAGTCTCTGACAAGTACAGACACCGACTTGCAGAGAGAATAACCAGACAACAAGCAAGTTGAATTTTGTTCTGTTACCAAGTTGCTCACAGAGTTAACACTGACAGCTAAGATGATCTGTTCCTGCTGCTATTATGAAGAGCTGCTGCCTGAAAGCTGCTCTTTGCTCATTAAGAAAGAGAGAGGAGAAACAACAGTGTTGTTAGACTCTGAGCATTAAAATAACACTGTAGACTGTCATAATGGAGAACTGCACTGCATAAGCAGGAGAGTTAGTAAAGTAAAGATTAGAATATGATTGGCTTTATTTAACCAATAACAATCCATTTAAATACATCCAGATCAGTCCCAATACTGATCTTAATGATCGACAGAGATATTTTGCTTTTCTAAATATTTTTTTCATTGAGCTGACACCAATCACTAGAGGGAACAGCTGTACTCTAACATAAATAACTCTGATATCAGACCAACAGCATGAGGATGAGGGGATGCTGATGGCAGTGGCCTCTCCAACAGGACAATGTGCACGACTACGATCTTATATATTATTAACACAAATATGTAATAAGTGTTTAGTGTTTGTGTTGAAGCTCACCTGATCGAGTAGAGACACCACTACACCCAGCAGTGGGGAAACCTTGAGCAAAGGTTGCAGTAAAACAACACAGAAACTTTAATCAGCTTAAAGCTGCTGTAAAGGTTTTCATCGTTTTAGCTAACGTCTGTTTTGCAGTTAGCATCTCCTCTTTGCTCTGTACGTCGCTACATGTACACAGAGTGCTAATCACCAGACAGAGCAACAAACAGGAGGATCCTGCTCTCTGTGTGTTCACAAGCAGACAGGACCGCCCCTTTATGGAGTTCTCTAACATGATTGGATAAAGTGGGCAGGGATACCAGAAAATTTATTTTCGATTCCACAGCATGAGCAAGATGAGGAGAGACATGGTTACTGACCAAACACTCTGTAACAGTGGTTACTGCCGGAATATAGAGAGATTTAACACAAACTCATAAATACATTTCTTTATTCTCATACATGTTGAATCATTCGGCTTTGATTGCAGGTATAACACAAAACATCATGTGACAAAACTTTTTCATGTCTGCAATTTAATTGTTAAGGAATGTGACATTTATTGCAATTGCTGAATTCTGCTCTGTTTCTATTGTCTTCATTGTTTCTTTAGGGAAAGCCGTCAATCCCAAACTCACAGCAGACCTGAAGAGACAAATCCTCAGTCAGCATGAAGAAGAAGTGAAGAACCTTAAGACTGACACAGAACTCTATGAGATAGGAGAAGAAAACAGAGATAAGACACAGACCTATGATGAATTATTTCAGAAGTCAGGGACAGAGACAGTGCAAACAGTGCTAATGATTGGAGTTCCTCATGTTGGTAAAACACTTCAAACAAGGAGGTTCATGGTAGACTGGGCAGAAGGAAAGTCCAACAACAACATAGACTTGATAGTGTCATTGAAGTTCAGTGAGCTGAATTCAAGAAAAGATGAAGAACAAAGCATGACAGATCTGCTTCGTCATTCCCTGAATGATGATGAACACCCAGAAGTTTGCAGATTCGGCGACTGTAACATAGCTTTTGTCCTTGATGGTTTGGAAGAATGTGAACTTCCTCTGGACTTTGAAAACAACCAGGACCTGACTGATATGGACAAGCCAGCCTCGATGGATGTGCTGCTAACAAACCTCATCAAGGGGAACTTGCTTCCCTCCGCTCGTCTCTGGATCGTCTCTCAACCTTCAGGAGTTGATAAGATTCCCTCTGAATATATTCAGAAACAGACAGAATGTCGAGGTATGAAACAATAACAATAACTTATTTTCCTAACTCACATTATGTATCATTTGTCATTCTTGATGTTGATCAGGAAATACTGCAAAAGCTGAAACCATGACATACATCACTTTTATGGAAGATGTTTCATAAACTCAACTAAAAGTAATGTCATTGTAAATTCCCACTTGGAATTTGCATTTTAATGTCATTCTCCTCTCTGGTCTTTAACTGCTGGTATAACAAAATACATAATGTGACACTGTATTTTCTCCAGTCACTGTACTCTGCTTTTTCTATGATGTCTTTGTCACTTCTTTAGGCAAAGACTTCAAACATGAACTGACAGCAGACCTGAAGGAAACAATCTGCCATCAGCATGAAGAGGAACTTAGAGAACTTGAGACTGACACAGAACTCTACGAGATAGGAGAAGAACACAAAGTGCAAACCTATGATGGACTGTTTCAGAAGTCAGCGACAGAGAAAGTGCGAACAGTGTTAATGAAGGGAGTTCCTCGTGTTGGTAAAACATTTCAAACAAGGAGGTTCATGGTAGACTGGGCAGAAGGAAAGTCCAACAACAACACAGACTTGATAGTTTCATTGAAGTTCAGCGAGCTGAATTCAAGAAAAGACAAAGTTCAAAGCATGACAGATCTGATTCGTCATTCTCTCAATGACAACAAACACAGATTAGCTTGCCAGTACAACAAATGTGAAGTAGCTTTTGTCCTTGATGGTTTGGAAGAATGTGAACTTCCTCTGGACTTTGAAAACAACCAGGACCTGACTGATATGGACAAGACAGCCTCGATGGATGTGCTGCTAACAAACCTCATCAAGGGGAAGTTGCTTCCCTCCGCTCGTCTCTGGATCGTCTCTCAACCTTCAGGAGTTGATAAGATTCCCTCTGAACATATTCAGAAACAGACAGAATGTCGAGGTATGAAACAATAACAATAACTTATTTTCATAACTCTGTGTCACTCTTTCTGTTAGATTGGAAAATTCTGACTAGGAAATACTGCAAGTTGCAACCATGACATATAACAATGTTACTGCAGATTTTATCAACATTACTAAACTGAATTTATGTTTTTCAACAAAAGTGACATCATTCTTAACACTGTTAACTTTAAACTCTTGTTGTGTTGTAACTTGTTCACTGTGTTGTATCATGAGTAACTTTAACTGACTTGAAGGTAATTACATCTACAATTCATCATCAATAATGTGCTGAAATTTGTTCTCTTCATCCAGAGACACTGAAGCGACGGCAGCAGCTGGTATCAGCCCTGAGAAAAAGATTTCTTAGTGAGAACACTGAAATTGAAAACGAAAATCATCCAAACCATCAAAATACAGAACACATCATCAGAGAGGAGAAAAGTAATGAGGTTGATAATGGAGAGAAAAATATAAGTCCTGCGGCAAAATCTGTGACACCAGTGGAAGCAACCTCTGACATCTTCAAAGACACAACAGAAAAACCAATCAGAACTGTGCTGACTATGGGAGAAGCTGGAATTGGAAAATCCTTCCATGCACAGAAATTCAAAACAGAGTGGGCTATAAATCATAAAGGGTCATTTTTTACTCGGGTTGTCAATTTATTTACATCCTTTCGAAACAAAGCTGATGAGGAAGTGATATTTCCTCTGAACTTCTCTGAGCTCAATAAGATAAAAGAAACAAAAGTCAGTTTGGTGGGACTTCTTGAGCATTTCTTCAAGGAAACAAAGGAGTGTGTGATTTCTAACTATGAGCAGTTCAAAGTGTTATTTGTCTTGGATGGACTGGAAGATTATCAGCCTCCTCTCGACTTTGATAACAGTAACATCTTGACTGACACCAGAGAGCCAGCTTCAGTAGATGTGCTACTGACAAACCTCATCAGAGGGAAGCTGTTTCCTTCTGCCCGACTCTGGATAACCTCCCAACCTTCAGCTGCCAAACAGCTG
This sequence comes from Sparus aurata, assembly GCF_900880675.1. NCBI lineage: Eukaryota > Metazoa > Chordata > Actinopteri > Spariformes > Sparidae > Sparus > Sparus aurata. The sequence goes on along the minus strand of NC_044193.1, from coordinate 23,029,165 downwards.
CCTGATGCATGTGTCAACAGGACGACAGAAGTAAGATGTAAGTTTGTGGGTGTGGATGGAGGTAGTCATAAATAGGGGGCGTAATCATATCCAAGAGTCTTTAAATGCTCTAAACCCCTGTGAAATGTAAACAGAGAACCATGACAAAGAAAACATTGAGAAGTGTCTAAAACAGACAGTATGTCTGAGATGTGTCTGTGGTGTTTTCTCAGCAATGATGATACGCTGGAATCATGATCACAAGTGCAGTTTTTCTCAACAACTTATTATGCAACATAGTTCTCAGTAGCAGCATAGTATCATATCTACATAGTAGTCGCCATCTTGCCGCACTCTGAGCTCTCCACATACAGCGGGTTAGCTACGATCAGCCTTATGCAACAGCGCCCCTTGTGATAAAAAGTAGCAAAAGTATAACTGTTGTATATAATAACAGAACACAACAGTGTCTAATCAGACCAAATGTCTGCTGTTAGTTGGAGGTGGTGCTGCACTGGAATGCTATAAAGACCTTTATAATGTTGGTCCAACCTCTTAACTTACATGAGAGGATCAAGGCGTACAGTACAAGTCAACTGCAATTTCTTAACGTTAACTTTTAAGTCTTAAATAAATCACGAGGCACTCCTCACCACATGTGGTGAAACTTTTCATGTTTAACAACAACAGAACAATATAACACATAGTGATGAAGCTGAAATCATTCATTTGCCTTCTGACAGCACTATAGAGCAAGCTTCACAGGCTTTAATCCAAATCAGCACAGGATGGCTCTTTATTTAACTACACAATTTTAAATAGTTTTAGATCAGCCTACTTTTAAGAAAACTGAAACAATTTCTGAAAATCTCTCAAAGTGAGAGGAGAGTTCACTCAGAACTAAATGGAGCTTTATGTCTTTAAAGAAGCATATTTCAAATTAACAGTTCGTCAATAAGCACCACCAACTTAAAAAAACACTTATTAACAGTATATTATAATTTATAATCCAGTAGTTTGGGTTGAATCAGTTTTTGAGTCTAGTGTCAGATTTGGTAAGAGCTCAAATTTATGTACTGGGCCCTCAAATTTCTCTCCGAAACGTTACTCAAATGGCTTTAGTCCATGACATGAGCAAATTCAAACTTTGTCGTAGAGATAAACCAAATATAACGTTGGAAAGGTCTCGACCTGGAGAGTAACTTGTTTCAGTATGACTTTTTTCATGTCTCCTGCTTTAAGATACTGACCTTTGAACCTCGACCTGGGTGCATGTCTAAAAGCATATAATTCAGCAACAAAAAGAGTTACAGATATGGGACCAATTGTTATAAAGAGCTCTTGACCTCATCTATTGAGTGGCAACAGTCAAAAAATTGGGGCATCGTCAAATCTTGATAAATTGTGGTGAAATTGATTTTCACTCATTTAACAACTACATGTTTCAAATTTGATTGTGCAAGGTTGTTAAGCATCCCCTTAAACGTCCAACTGTACTCACAATTCAGTTTTTACAACTTCCAATTCTAGTAAAAAACAGTAATACCTATTAAAACTACAATTCCCTTGAGTCACGCTATGCAGCTTGTTATAACTCAGGACCTGAAGTTGTAGATTTATGGTGTATGGTTCTTATCAGGGTCATAAGAATATAGAGCCTAACAATTTTTCATATCAGGTACAACCGACATAGGAATTATAGTGCATGTAGATGATCTGTATTAAGAAGAGATAAAGATCTTGGTTTATTTATTATGTTTAAGCTAAAACAGGAGTAGAATGGGCCAAGTCTGCCCAACATTGAGATACGTCATCTAACAGTGCGTGTGTTGGGGGGGGGGGGGTGCACACACACACACACACACACACACACTTCATCATTAACCTACTCGTATTGTTGATCAAGAACACTTTGGTGGTTTTTTGTGTTGAGAAATGTTTAGATATCATTAAACTCGTTAGTAAGGAGTATACTTCCAGCTAGCAGATCCTCCAGTCTGCCCACAGGACTGACAGAATATTGGAAGAGCACCATCAAACAGTTACATAAAAGAACACAAATAATATAACAGCACAAGTATCTACACAACGCAAAAATTGATACAAACAACATGCAAGCCTTGGTTTCCGCTGTATCAGCGTTTATAGAAACCACCACAGCAACGATATCATACCTAACAGACCCACAGTTTTCTGCCGAAACCTGCAATAATCTTTGTAAAAACTAACATGCTAAAGACCTCGTACATACATTGAGCAAAGGTTATGAAAAGAAAGTGCATATTTCTTGATAAGAAATGTCATCAAACTCACATTTTAATGTAATACCTATCTTAAAATGTTGCATTTTTTACTGGAAAGAAAAGGAATGGCAGCTGTGTTTTTGTTCTCGCAGCCAGAAAGTTGATAATCACGTGATGTGGACTCAGGCAAAAGAAAAGAATAGGACAAAATATGTTTAGACATCTCACAATTTAAGAAGCTTTATTGTGAAAATACTACATTTTGCCTTGTGGACCAACGTAGCTATTACACATTTTCATGTGAGATTGGGTTGCATGTAAAGTGGGCAGGGATACCAGAAAATGTATTTTCTATTCCACAGCATGAGCAAGAGGAGGAGAGACATGGTTACTGACCAAACACTCTATAACAGTGGATACTGCTGGAATATAGAGAGATATAACACTTATTTCTTTATTGCAAACTCATAGATACATTTCTGTATTCTCACACATTTTTAATGCATAAGCTTCAATTGCAGTTGTGGCACAAAACTTTGTGTGACAAAACTTATTTATTTCTGCTGTTTAATTGTTTAGGAATGTGATATTTATTGCAAATACTGCATTCTGCTCTGTTTTTATTGTCTTTATTATTTCTTTAGGGAAAGCCTTCAATCCAAAACTCACAGCAGACCTGAAAAGACGAATCCTCAGTCAGCATGAAGAAGTAAAGCCACTTGAAACTGACACAGAACTCTACGAGATAGGAGAAGGAAAAAAACCACAAACCTGCGATCAATTATTTCAGAAGTCACAGAAAGAGAAAGTGCGAACAGTGCTAATGACAGGAGTTCCTCATGTTGGTAAAACACTTCAAACAAGGAGGTTCATGGTAGACTGGGCAGAAGGAAAGTCCAACAACAACACAGACTTGATAGTGTCATTGGAGTTCAGTGAGCTGAATTCAAGAAAAGACAAAGATCAAAGCATGAGAGATCTGTTTCGTCATCACCTCAATGATGATAAACACAGAGAAGTTTGCAGGTTTGACGACTGTAGGTTCGACAAATGTGAAGTAGCTTTTGTCCTTGATAGTTTGGAAGAATGTGAACTTCCTCTGGACTTTGAAAACAACGAGGTCCTGACTGATATGGACAAGCCAGCCTCGATGGATGTGCTGCTAACAAACCTCATCAAGGGGAAGTTGCTTCCCTCTGCTCGTCTCTGGATCGTCTCTCAACCTTCAGGAGTTGATAAGATTCCCTCTGAATATATTCAGAAACAGACAGAATGTCGAGGTATGAAACAATAACAATAACTTAGTCTCATAACTCATATTATGTACCATGTGTCATTCTTGATGTTGATGTTGATCAGGTAATACTGCAAAAGCTGAAAACATGACATACATAACTTTTATGGAAGATGTTTCATAAACTCAACTAAAATGATGTCATTACAAACTTTTACTTACATTTTGTGTTTCAGTGTCATTTTCCTCTCTGAGCTTTAACTGCTGATATGACAAAATGCATAATGTGACACTGTATTTTCTACAGTCACTGTACTCTGTTTTCTCTATAATGTCTTTATCATTTCTTTAGGCAAAGACTTCACACAAGAACTGACAGCAGACTTGAAGGAAACAATCCACCATCAGCATGAAGGGGAACTGAGAGAACTTGAGACTGACACAGAACTCTACGAGATAGGAGAAGAACACAAAGTGCAAACCTATGATGAATTATTTCAGAAGTCAGGGACAGAGAAAGTGCGAACAGTGCTAATGACAGGAGTTCCTCATATTGGTAAAACATTTCAAACAAGGAGGTTCATGGTAGACTGGGCAGAAGGAAACTCCAACAACAACATCAAGTTAATAGTGTCATTGAAGTTCAGCAAGCTGAATTCAAGAAAAGACAAAGTTCAAAGTATGACAGATCTGATTCGTCATTTCCTCAATGACAAGAAACACAGATTAGCTTGCCAGTACAACAAATGTGAAGTAGCTTTTGTACTTGATGGTTTGGAAGAATGTGAACTTCCTCTGGACTTTGAAAACAACGAGGACCTGACTGATATGGACAAGCCAGCCTCGATGGATGTGCTGCTAACAAACCTCATCAAGGGGAACTTGCTTCCCTCCGCTCGTCTCTGGATCATCTCTCAACCTTCAGGAGCTGACAAGATTCCCTCTAAATATATTCAGAAACAGACAGAATGTCGAGGTATGAAACAATTACAATATCTTATTTTCATATCTCACATTATGTATCATGTTATCTGTATCATGTCGCATTCTTGATATTGCTATTGATCAGGAAATACTGCAAAAGCTGAAACCATGACATACATCACTTTTATGGAAGTTGTTTCATAAACTCAACTAAAAATAATCTCATTGTAAACGCCTACTTATATTTTGTGTTTTTGTGCCATTTTACTCTCTGGACGTTAACTGCTCGTATAACAAAATGCATAATGTGACACTGTATTTTTTGAAGTCACTGTACTCTGCTTTCTCTATAATGTCTTTATCATTTCTTTAGGCAAAGATTTCACACATGAACTGACAGCAAACCTGAAGGAAACAATCCACCATCAGCATAAAGCGGAACTGAGTGAACTTGAGACTGACACAGAACTCTACGAGATAGGAGAAGAACACAAAGTGCAAACCTATGATGGATTATTTCAGAAGTCAGGGACAGACAAAGTGCAAACAGTGCTAATGACAGGAATTCCTCATGTTGGTAAAACACTTCAAACAAGGAGGTTCATGGTAGACTGGGCAGAAGGAAAGTCCAACATGAACATCAAGTTGATAGTGTCATTGAAGTTCAGCGAGCTGAATTCAAGAAAAGACAAAGTTCAAAGCATGACAGATCTGCTTCGTGATTCCCTCAATGACAAGAAACACAGATTAGCCTGCCACTACAACAAACATGAAGTAGCTTTTCTCCTTGATGGTTTGGAAGAATGTGAACTTCCTCTGGACTTTGAAAACAACAAGGACCTGACTGATATGGACAAGCCAGCCTCGATGGACGTGCTGCTAACAAACCTCATCAAGGGGAACTTGCTTCCCTCCGCTCGTCTCTGGATCGTCTCTCAACCATCAGGAGTTGATAAGATTCCCTCTGAATATATTCAGAAACAGACAGAATGTCGAGGTATGAAACAATAACTATAACTTATTTTTATGACTCACATTATGTATCATTTGTCATTCTTGATGATGATGTTGATCAGGGAATACTGCAAAAGCTGAAACCATGAGATACATCACTTTTATGGTAGATGTTTCATGAACTCAACTAAAATGAATGTCGTTGCAAATTCCTACTGACATTTTGTGATTTAATGTCATTTTCCTCTCTGGTCTTTAACTGCTGGTATAACAAAATGCATAAGGTGACACTGTATTTTGTACAGTCACTGTACTCTGTTTTCTCTATAATGTCTTTATCATTTCTTTAAGGCAAAGATTACAAACACAAACTGACAGCAGACCTGAAGGAAACAATCCACCATCAGCATGAAGAGGAACTGAGAGACTTTCAAACTGACACAGAACTCTACGAGATAGGAGAAGAACACAAAGTGCAAACCTATGATGAATTATTTAAAGATAAGAAAGTGCGAACAGTGTTAATGAAGGGAGTTCCTTGTGTTGGTAAAACACTTCAAACAAGGAGGTTCATGGTAGACTGGGCAGAAGGAAAGTCCAGCGAGAACAAAGACTTGATAGTGTCATTGAAGTTCAGCAAGCTGAATTCAAGAAAGGACGAAGTTCAAAGCATGACAGATCTGATTCGTCATTCCCTCAATGATGATAAACACCCAGAAAATGTTAAGTTTGACAAATGTCAGATAGCTTTTGTCCTTGATGGTTTGGAAGAATGTGAACTTCCTCTGGACTTTGAAAACAACGAGGACCTGACTGATATGGACAAACCAGCCTCGATGGATGTGCTGCTAACAAACCTCATCAAGGGGAAGTTGCTTCCCTCCGCTCGTCTCTGGATCGTCTCTCAACCTTCAGGAGTTGATAAGGTTCCCTCTGAATATATTCAGAGATGGACACAATGTCGAGGTATGAAACGATAACAGTATCTTATTTTCATATCTCACATTATGTATCATGTTATCTGTATCATGTGTCATTCTTGATGTTGCTATTGATCAGGAAATACTGCAAAAGCTGAAACCATGACATACATCACTTTTATGGAAGATGTTTTATAAACTCAACTAAAATCAATGTCATTGGAAATTCCTACTTTCATTTTGTGTTTTGGTGTAGTTTTCCTCTCTGGGCTTTAACTGCTGGTATAACAAAATGCATAATGTGACACTGTGTTTTCTACAGTCACTGTACTCTGCTTTCTCTATAATGTCTTTATCATTTCTTTAAGGCAAAGACTTTAAACATGAACTGAAAGCAGACCTGAAGGAAACAATCCACCATCAGCATGAAGAGGAACTGAGGGGACGTGAAACTGACACAGAACTCTACGAGATAGGAGAAGAACACAAAGTGCAAACCTATGAAGAATTATTTAAAGATAAGAAAGTGCCGACAGTGTTAATGAAGGGAGTTCCTTATGTTGGTAAAACACTTCAAACAAGGAGGTTCATGGTAGACTGGGCAGAAGGAAAGTCCAGCGAGACCAAAGACTTGATAGTGTCATTGAAGTTCAGTGAGCTGAATTCAAGAAAAGACGAAGTTCAAAGCATGACAGATCTGATTCGTCATTTCCTCAATGATGATAAACACAGAGAAGTTTGCAGGCTTGAAGACTGTAGGTTCGACAAATGTGAAGTAGCCTTTGTCCTTGATCGTTTGGAAGAATGTGAACTTCCTCTGGACTTTGAAAACAATGAGGACCTGACTGATATGGACAAGCCAGCCTCGATGGATGTGCTGCTAACAAACCTCATCAAGGGGAACTTGCTTCCCTCCGCTCGTCTCTGGATCGTCTCTCAACCTTCAGGAGTTGATAAGATTCCCTCTGAATATATTCAGAAACAGACAGAATGTCGAGGTAAGAAACAATAACTAACACATTTTCATAACTCAAATTATGTATTTTTTGGTCAATATTATGTGTAATTCTTGATGATGATGTTGATCAGGAAATACTACAGAGGCTGAACCCATGACATAAATCACTATTATGGAAGATGTTTCATAAACTCAACTAAAATGAATGTCATTGGAAATTCCTACTTACATTTTGTGTTTTAGTGTAGTTTTCCTCTCTGGTCTTTAACTGCTGGTATCACAAAATGCATAATGTGACACTGTATTTTCTGCAGTCACTGTACTCTGCTTTCTCTATAATGCCTTTATCATTTCTTTAGGCAAAGATTTCACACAAGAACTGACAGCAGACCTGAAGGAAACAATCCACCATCAGCATGAAGAGGAACTGAGTGAACGTGAAACTGACACAGAACTCTACGAGATAGGAGAAGAACACAAAGCACAAACCTTTGGTGAATTATTTGAAGACAAGAAAGTGCGAACAGTGTTAATGAAGGGAGTTCCTCATGTTGGTAAAACATTTCAAACAAGGAGGTTCATGGTAGACTGGGCTCAAGGAAAATCCAACAAGAACACAGACTTGATAGTGTCATTGAAGTTCAGCGAGCTGAATTCAAGAAAAGACGAAGTTCAAAGCATGACAGATCTGATTCGTCATTTCCTCAATGACAACAAATACAGATTGGCTTGCCAGTACAACAAATGTGAAGTAGCTTTTGTCCTTGATGGTTTGGAAGAATGTGAACTTCCTCTGGACTTTGAAAACAACGAGGACCTGACTGAATTGTACAAACCAGCCTTGATGGATGTGCTGCTAACAAACCTCATCAAGGGGAAGTTGCTTCCCTCCGCTCGTCTCTGGATCGTCTCTCAACCTTCAGGAGTTCATAAGATTCCCTCTGAATATATTCAGAAACAGGCAGAATGTCGAGGTATGAAACAATAACAATAACTTATTTTCATATCTCTGTGTTACTCTTTCTGTTATATCATAAAATTATGATTAGGAAATACTGCAAGTTGCAACCATGACATATAACAATGTTACTGCAGATTTTATCAACATTACTAAACTTTAGGTTATTCACATAACCCCCGGTTCTCTGAGTAATATGAGTGAGATGTCTCACTATGGGATGCACGCCTCGCTGACACAACGCATGCGACCGCTTCTCTCCTGGTGAAGCAGCAAAAGCCACAAGATCAATAGGAGAACATGAGCCCACTACCTTAGGCACAAAAGCCGGGTTGGGCTTCAAAATCATCCTTACATCCCCTGGGAAGAGCTGAGCGCATGACGGATGAACCAAAAGCACGTGGATGTCACTAACTCGTTGAGCAGAAAGCCAGAGCCAGTAACAACACTGTCTTGAGAGACACGTGTTTCAAGTCTGCTCCCTCCAGTGGCTCAAAGGGAGGGCCTTTAAGCCCCTCAAGTGGTCTGGACACGGGGAGAAGCCTGCGCACTCCCTTCATGAAACGGCAAACCAGCGGGTGCTGGCTCGCGATTTGCTTCCCAAACCCCACGTGACAGGTGGCGATTGCTGCCAAGAACACTTTAACCGTGGAACCAGGCTTTACGTTTGTCAATCAGATCCTGCAAGAATGACAATATCACTCCTACTGGACACTGAAAGGGAATGTGGCCGTTTTTGTGACACCACCCCTCAAACACTCTCCACTTACAGTCATACAGAGACCTAGTGGAGGAGGCTCGGGCACTTTGTATGGTGGAAATCACACGCCGTGAGAGTCCCACAGCTGACAGGTTGAGCCACTCAGGGGCCAAGCCCACAACGCCATGCGTTCTGGGTGCGGGTGGAAGAGCGTCCCTCCCCCCTCTGATAGCAGGTCCTGCCGCAGCGGGAGCTGCCAGGGCTGAGCGCACAGGAGCCGATATATCTCTATCTCTATATATCTATAAGGCCCATACCTGTTCCACAATCTCCGGGTGTAGAGTCCACTCCCCGTATACTGGCGCCCCCCTGGACAACAGGTCCGTGCCTGTGTTCGGGGCTCCTGGGACGTGCGTCGCTCTCAGGGAGAGGAGACGACCGCAGCTACACAAGATCAGTTTGCGTGCCAGCATGTAGAACTGACGGGAGCATAACCCCCCTTGACGGTTGATATACGCCCCCTGTATTGTCCATCCTCACCAGGACATGATGGCCCATGAGAGACGGGAGCAAATGTTTCAGGGAGAGGAACACCGCTGACAGTTCCAGAAAATGTATGTGAGACCGCTGGAGGTCAAACGCAATCTGAATTGAACAGATTTGCCTGAATGAAAAAGCGCGAGACATGCCCTGAAAGTTTTCATTCCCCCGAGAGGCGCGCTGTGAAAGTCACCGAGTCCAGGGATAATCCCAGAAAGATTATGCCCTGTGCTGGAGACAGCATGCTCTTTTCCTCGTTTATCACGAAACCTAGATCGAATAGATGTCGTATGAGAATACATGTGTGCGCTCTGGCCTCCTGCTCCGACTGTGCCAGCAGCAGCCAGTCGTCGAGATATGTGGCCAAGCGGATGGCCGTAACAAATCCCCTGGAAAGCGAATCTCAGATACTTCTGTGGGGAGGATATATCGGGATGTGGAAATACGCGTCTTTCAGATCGACAGAAGTGAACCAATCGTTCTGTCGCACAAGGCGCAGCAGTGATGCATGCCTAAGCATCCTGAACTTGTATTTCCTGAGATATTTGTTCAGAGCACGTAGATCCAGGATAGGGCGAATACCTGGAGTAAAAACCGCTCTGACACAAATTGCTCCTTTGTTTAACAGTGAGAGGATTTCCTCCTGTAAAACGCGAGCTGACTCTCCCTGAGCCTGGGAGTGTATTATACCGGCGAATCGCAGACGAACAGCGGCGAACTGCAGCCTGTATCCTCTGAAGATCGAGAGTAAGATCTGTCTGTGGACAGTTTAGCTAGCTAGCCCTGGACGTGAGATATGCGCTGAGTGAGAAGAGAAGTGTTTGAATGACGTGCTCCCGTCCGCATGCGCTATTTAAGGTAGACGGGACTACCTGAGGCGGACGGACACGTTTCACTAGCCAATCAGGATTGGCGTAATGAGATTAATGCTTCTAAGGGCTGCAGCGAGGCGTGCATCCCATAGTGAGACATTGAGCGAAATATTATGAAAGAGAACTGAATTTATGTGTTTCAACAAAAGTGACATCATTCTTTAAACTCTTATTTTGGTGTAACTTGTTCACTGTGTTGTATCATGAGTAACTTTAACTAACTTAAAGGTAATAACATCTACCCTTCATCATCAATAATGTGCTGACATTTGTTCTGTTTATCCAGAGACACTGAAGCGACGGCAGCAGCTGGTATCAGCCCTGAGAAGAAGATTTCTTAGTGAGAACACTGAAGTTGAAAACAAAAATCATCCAAACCAACAAAACACAGAACACATCATCAGAGAGGAGAAAAGTAATGAGGTTGAAAATGGAGAGAAAAATCAACATCCTCTGGCAAAATCTGTGACACAAGTGAAGGCAACATCTGAAATCTTCAAAGATACAAAAGAAAAAACAATGAGAACTGTGCTGACTATTGGAGAAGCTGGAATTGGAAAATCCTTCCATGCACAGAAATTTAAAAAGGAGTGGGCTAAAAATGACAAAGGGTCATCTTTAACTTGGGTTAAGTCCCTTTGGAGCAAAGTTGATGAAGAAGTGATATTTCCACTGAACTTCTCTGAGCTCAATAAGATAAAAGAGGAAAAAGTCAGTTTGGTGGGACTTCTTGAGCGTTTCTTCAAGGAAACAAAGGAGTGTGTGATTTCTAACTATAAAAAGTTCAAAGTGTTATTTGTCTTGGATGGACTGGATGATTATCAACCTCCTCTTGACTTTGACAACAGTAACACCTTGACTGACACCAGAGAGCCAGCTTCAGTAGATGTGCTACTGACAAACCTCATCAGAGGGAAGCTGTTTCCTTCTGCCCAACTCTGGATAACTTCCCAACCTTCAGCTGCCAAACAGCTGCCTGATACATGTGTCGACAGGACGACAGAAATAAGATGTAAGTTTATGGGTTTGGATTGAGGTAGTTATAAATAAGGATGTTATCATATCCAAGGGTTATTAAATGCTCTAAACTGCTGTGAAATGTAAACAGAGAACCATGAAAAAGAAAATTGAAAAGCCTCTAACAGACAGTATGTCATAGAGGTGTCTAATTGAACCAAGTGTCTGCTGAGATTTATAATCTTCGTTCAACCCCTAAACTTACATGAGAGGATCAAGGCTTACAGTACAAGTCAAGTCCAATTCTTAAAATTCACTTTTAAGTCTTAAAAGTGGTGCAATTTGTCTTGTTTAACAACAACCAAACACTATAACACATAATGATACAGTTTAAATCATTAATTTACCTTCTGCCAGCACTATAGAGCAAGCTTCACATCCTTTAAACCAAATCAACCCAGTCTGGCTCTTCATAACTACACTTTTTAAAATAGTTTTAGATCAGCCTAGTTTCAAACAAACTGAAACAATTTCTGAAAATCTGAAGAAGTGAGAGGAGAGTTCACTCAGAACTAAATGGAGCTTTGTGTCTTGAAAGCATATTTCAAATTAACAGTATGTCTGTAAAGCACCACCAACTAAAAGAACACTTATTGACAGTCTAATAAAATCCAGTAGTTTAGGTTTAATCCGTTTTTTAGACCGGTTTTAGATTTGTTAGAACTAAAACTTTACCGAGAGAATAAGATGATCACATAGTTGTGTTTACAAGTGGAGCTTCTTTTCTTACAAACCAGCTTTGACAAGTACAGACTTGCAGAGAGTAAATAACCAGACAACAGGTAGTTTGAAATTCTGTTGCAAAGTTTCTCAGAGTTAACATTGACAGCTCAGATGATCTGTTGCTGCTGCTATTATGAAGAGCTGCTGCCTGAAAGCTGCTCTTTGCTCATAAGAAAGATTAAGGGGAAATAACAGCGTTGTTAGACTCTGAGTTTAATTGGCATGTGTATTTTGTGAGCCGAACCATCAAGAGTCAGTTGCACACTTTTCACTCAAAAATGCATTCAAATTGTTAGACTGTCATAATGAAGTACAGCACTGCAAAGGTAGAGTTCAGTAAGGAGGAAAGTAGGACTGCAATTTGATCCGCTTCATAAGCCAATAACAATCAACTCAAATATCTCGGTATGCACAGATGCTCCTGATGTGCTGGTCAGCACGTAGCATGGCAGCCAGCGCCATCAGTGTACGAATTACTGTAAGTCGCTTTGGACGAAAGCATCCACTAAATGCCCTAAAATGTAAATGTAATGTTCTAGCTGACTGGTGAAGCAGATAAATGGTCTGTGGGAGGACAGCAAAAGTGAAGCAAATATAAATTACACTGTCATGATGCTTATATTCAGCCTTCTCTCAAGCTGATTCTTGATGTTTTATGACCTGCTTGACTTTCAGTTGGATTGTATTAAGCTTGACAAACCATATACAAAAAAAAATTAACAACTTGGTTTTTCTTGGTGCGATGGATTAGATTTAATTAACTGCTTGATTGCATCCAAAACAATTAATCGCCACTCTTTGTTAATAACTCTTAATAAATTGTTTACCCACAGGTAAGCCTCACATTAAAAGTCATAAGAATCTCAAAACTCAGCTGAAGGAGCAGTTCACCCATGTGTCTGAGGGGATCGATAAGCAGGAAACCTCTGCCCTTTTGAAGGAGATCTACACAGATCTCTACATCATAGAGGGTGAGAGGGGAGAGGTCAATGAACAACATGAGAGCAGACAAGTTCAAGATGCAAAGTTCAAACCAGAGACACAAGAAACATTGATTAAATATCAGGACATCTTCAAACCAGCATCTGGAGATAAAAGACACATCAGAACCGTGCTAACAATCGGAGTGGCCGGCATTGGAAAGTCCTTTGCTACAATGAAGTACATGCTGGACTGGGCTGAGGGTACAGCCAACAAGGACATCTATTATATGTTCTCTCTTTCTTTCCGGGAGCTGAATTTAATAAAAGAGGAACATCTCAGCTTGGAGGAACTTATAGGCATCTTTTTTCCTGGTATGAAGACATCAGAAATAACAGACTATGACAAGTACAGAATCCTGATTGTCCTGGATGGTTTTGATGAATGTCGGCTTGATCTTGACTTCAGTGAAAGTACCTCTCACACAGTTGTTGAAGAGGCAGCCTCAGTGAATGTACTGTTGACAAACCTCATCCAAGGGAATCTGTTTCCTAAAGCTCAAATCTGGATCACCTCGCGACCCGCAGCATCCAACCGTATCCCTGCTCACACAGTTGACCGGGTTACAGAGGTACGAGGATTCAATGATGAACAGAAGGAAGAGTACTTCAGGAAGAGATTCAGTGACAAGGAGCTGGCTGAGAAAGTTTTGTCACATGTGAAACAGTCAAGAAGCATTTATATCATGTGTCATGTCCCAGTCTTCTGTTGGATCACATCAAAAGTCCTGGAGGACTTTGTGAACAGAGAACAAGAAGGAACAATGCCCAAGTCTCTGACTGACATGTACATATACTTCCTTTTGCTACAATGCAGACAGAAAAATGTGAAGTATCCTGGAGATGACACAGGTGAGAGGTCTGAGACAGATTCATGCTGGAATCAAAAGAACCAGGAAACAATCATTTCTCTGGGGAAACTGGCCTTCGAGGGTCTAGAGGAAGGAAACCTTCTCTTCACTGAAGAAGACTTGACAGCATGCGGTCTTGACATCACTGAAGCTGCAGTTTTCTCTGGATTATTCACGCAGATCAAACGAGAAGGCTGTGGAGTGAGCGAACAGAAGCTCTTCTGCTTCGTCCATCTGAGCATTCAAGAGTTCCTGGCAGCTTTTTATGTCTCTCACACATTCAATAACAGAGGTGAAGATCTGCTTACCAAACCCACTTTGAAAGTTGCGCGCCACTTAGACCTCTACAAGACAGCGGTCAACAAGGCTTTGGAGAACAAACATGGGGACTGGGATCTGTTTCTCCGCTTCCTGCTAGGCCTCTCTCTGGAGACTAACCAGAAACTCCTGAAAGAGCTGCTGAAAGAGAAAGAAGATAACAAGAAGATCAACAAGGAAACTATTGAGTACATCAAAGAAAAGATCAAGGAAGAGAGCAGTGATGCTGATAAAAAGTTTAATCTCTTCCACTGTCTGAATGAGCTGAATGACCACACTCTGGTGAAAGAAGTCAAAAAGTGCCTGCGCTCTGAAACAACCACATTTGAAAATTTCTCCACCGCCGAGTGGTCAGCTCTGACTTTTGTGCTGCTGACATCAGATGAGAAGCTTGATGTGTTTGATCTGAAAAAATACCTGAAATCAGAGAAAGTTCTTCTAGGAATGTTGCCGGTGGTCAGATTCTCCAACACTGCTTTGTAAGTACTTTCAAAATTGATGCTCTCATAAAAATTATAAAATGTATCTCTTAATAAATCTCTTCTTGTTGTTAGTGGGGACCAGCGTAGTTTCAGTGATGCTTAACATGAGCAGAGACATCAAGCAAACAAATTAACTGGATCAAAATAGAACTACAAACATACAAAACAAACATGTCATTTAAAACAGTTACAGGCCAGTGTTGATCAGTAATTTAGTAAAGACCCAAAGCATCCAAGTGACACAAGAGAATTCAGTTTAAAGTCATGTTGCATTAGATTCCAAGAGACTGCAGCACTCACACTAAAAGCTAAAAGTATTTATAAGGTTACAATATTTATAATATGGTGCAAGTGCATTTAGGTTGGAATGGCGGAGAACATGGGCACAAAGTCTGGGCTCTGACTCTTCATTAGTCATGGGTGTGTTTTTGGCATAACATAAATTAAACCAATCAGGGTTTCATCTCCCATTCCCTTTAAAAGCCTTTTGCACCAATACATTGAGCATGCTGTAGCTAATAAACAAGGGCACTTGTTTTTACTGCGGGGCCTGGAACCTGGGCTCCACTTAGAAAGATGGAGAAATTTAATTCAGAAGATAAAAGATTAAGGGCTCTATCTTGCACCCAGCGCAATTGACTTTGTACACTGGCGCTTTTGTAATTCTTATTTTGCATTTGGCGCACATTGGAATTTTCCCTCCGCAGACGCATGTCCTTAAATTAGGGAATGACTTTGCGCTCCCGGGGGCGGTTCAGCAAAAGAGGAGGCGTGTTCCGGCACAAACGTTCACTGGTGCTATTTTGCCGTTTCAGAAAACACTTGCGCAACAGACCAGGAAAAACCTAGTCTAAAGTCAGTGGCGCTTATTCAGATGCAGTATTTTAAGGGCGCATGCTTGGCCATAATGTAGCGTGTGCTTAACATGAATACACTTTGCTTCTCTCATCTACGAGGAAGCAGTTCCCATTTTTGCAAACAACACAAAAAAAAGTTGAAAAGATTTAAACAGAAGAACTAATTCTTTTTCCCTCTGATATGCGAAGCGCCTGCCGTAGCCGTGAGGGTCCGGGAGTGGCAATGCGCGATGTGCTCCTAGTGGAGCGGGTGGACGGAGATGGAGTTGGGGGAGGAGGAGGAAGGGGCACAACAGGAGCAGGTTGTGCATTTGGAGACTTGAGCCGATGCGCCTGAGAGGCCGCAGCAACATCGCCACCCGGTCAAGACGGGCATTAATGCCTTGCCGCATCCCGGACAGTGCGGTCCGGTCTGACAATGCCGCCACGGCGTGTAGTGGGTCTGGATCCTCTGCACATTGGTGTTTGCGCTGCTCCCTCATCAGCTGGCCGTTGCGCACTGCTCGGCCGGTGCGCACTGCTCCCGATGCGATGTCCTGGGGATGCCAGCCGTGGAAACAATTGTGGCAACTGCTCCTGGCGTGCGCCTGGCAAATTCGCCATTATAATAGCAATGCGCCATGGCACAAGCGTGCCTGCTTTTAAAGGGAATGTGAGACGCTCTGATTGGTTTATTGCACGTTACGCCCAAACCACACCTATGAATAATGTAGCTACTTCAGACCAACCCATTTTAGATTTGCGTCGGGCGCAAGAGTCATTTATCCCGCCGGCATAATAGCAACAGCGCCTGAGATCCGCCCACAAAGCTACTTGCGCTTTGCGTTTGATACTTGCGTTTCAGACCGTTAAGATAGGGCCCTAATTCTGTTTCCTACGGAGAATTTCATTTTCAGTTTTTAGTGTTGCTGATTAAAAGCGTCACAGTATTTGTTGCTGTGACATTACTGCACACATAGAAATGTTTAAAATGACGGAAAGACTGTACGCTTCTTGTAAGGCCGTCTGTGTAGGTGCAGCTTACTATCTGAATAATGCGTCCTTTAGATAGCACGAAAATGACTGCATCTTTGAACGCAGACCAGGTTTTTGTTGGTCAATGCGGTCAATGTCAATTTCTGCTTCCTCGTGATAGCAATTTACGATCAGTGTGCCTGACCACACCTCATTTTAAGACCAACACACCCAGGGGCGCACAGGTAGAGAAAGGTACATTTCCTATTTACACAACTTGGGCGCTAGGCATGAAAACGACAACTGTTTCAGTCTGAAACTAGCAGTGACACCCACACTGCACTGTTCACCAAGTGTAAGAAAGAGCTGGATGTCTGTGTTGGAGTAATAATGTTGTTTACGTGTAAATAGTAAGAGTGTCACAATTCTCCAAATCACGACCCAATTTTACTTTCACTTTTAATGTCACAATTTAATTTAATTTTTGATTAAAAAAAACTGTAGACTTAGATTTTTATACCCTGAAACTGTCATTTTTTTGTTTTTGGTTCTTCTTTAAAAGATATGTTTATTTAACAACAGCTATTTGTGATACTTGCAGATTAGGCTTAGACAAATTCAAATAATATTCAATTTAGACATTCATATTGGTGTGTCAAACCTATCCAGAGCAAACCAGTATTGTTGATGCTGCATTTGAACTCGATAGTCAAAACTGAACGCTTATCTCAATCAGTTTTTTGATTTAAAAAAAACGAAATCACCACATCCACAGTAAATAGCAAATGGCCCAGCACAGAGCCATGTGGTACCCCCATATTTATTCAAACAGAAGTTGTTTTGAGACCATCAGTATACTGTACTCTCTGCCTTCTGTCAGACAAATATAGGACTGCAGCTATCAAATATTTTTAGGGGGCATGAGTGGAAAGGAGTTATTTGGTGTAGTCTATTACTCTCTTGCAATTTAACACGAAGTAGTTTCAACATCTTAACATGATATCTGGTCATAACAACATCAGGCTACAGCCTCCGCAAATACCATACGTTCTAACTAGCGATGCTAGGCTCCGTTAAATAAGCTAACATCAATGTTTATGTTAGCTTGCATTGGCGACACTTGGTGAGCTGGTGTTAACAGCTGGATGCTTTCAGTACAGATGTTGAATCATTGTTGACGTGCTGTTGTGGTACTCCACTTCTGCTTTGCAGTAGACACGTTGCACTTTGTTATATTCTTTTTTAAGTGTTAAATTATCCCAAACTTCGGACATTCTCTGACTTTTACGGATGGCTTCTTGGCTTTCCACCATCGCCCTACCTCAATTCTGAATGTAGCGGTGTGTGTCCGCAATTATAGTCTATGTGGAAAAATGATCCTTGAGCTAAGCAGGCCACATAACGCGGGTGATAGGAATTAAAAGAAGCCTCGAGGCAGAGATTTTGCCTCGATCATTTTTTGTAATTGAATTATTCAAGTTACTCAAGTAATCGTTGCAGCCCCAGATAAATATATATATAGATAATATGAACCAGTTCTGAGCAAAAACTTCTGAATGCAGACAGAGTGGTGTGTTTAGTACAGACTTTTCAGATTTCTGATTACGAATATTTACACAGGCTGAGCTGGTGTGAGCTCTCTGAAGAATCCTGCAAAGGTCTGACGTCCTCCGTCCTCCGCTCCGTATCCTCTAATCTCACAGTCCTGGACCTGAGTCATAACGACCTGCTGGATTCAGGTGTGGTGAAACTTGCTGATGGCCTAAAGAGTCTTCACTGTAAACTGGAGGTTCTCAAGTAAGTGTACATTACATTTACTGTATATATGTATTCATGATATGTACATACTGTACATACTGTACATATCGTGAACAGGATTGGGGTGTTGTGTGTAGTTTAAGGTGTTGTTTATTCCAAACTACAATAAATTAGAGTTAAGCAGAGCAGCAAACATTTTGTAAAGGAAATTTGCATCTTCAGAACATAAAATAAAAATCTCCAAATAAGCAACTTGCTAATGTTCACGAGATTTACCTCAGGAACAGAATCTGGGTTCAGGTTTCACTTTGACTTTCCATAAAACAGTATTCTCATATATCCCTGTCCCCACCATAGCCATAAGGCTAACAACCACAATATTTGTGATTGTTAATGTGCCAGTAATGACAATTAATTTATGTTTCACATAAAAGATCTTTTGTACAAAGTAGGATGAAGGCAGTCACCAGAAAGTATAATATTTGATTGTAGTGTTTTATTTCTGACATTCATAAAATGACCATAGAAATGCATTTGTGTGGTCTGCAGGTTGTCAGGTTGTCAGGTGTCAGAGCGCGGCTGCTCATTCTTGGCCGAAGCTCTCGAGTCCAAAACGACCTGCTCCCTGAAACAGCTGGATCTGAGCTACAATCACCCAGGAGTTAATGGGGTGACGACGCTTTCTGCTACAACTCCTTATCGAAATATGAGCCTGGAAATCTGGTATGTTGATGTGTCAGGATGTGTGTTTGTATGTGTTTGTTTGTAGGTATATAGCTGGTTTTCATAATGACAGTATACATACACTAAGGTAAAATCTAAACTCAATATCTTATCAGCTAGCAGGCTAGTTACCAAAACTCAAGGATGACCTTGTTGTTGATAAGAGAAATTGTGCAAAACCAGTTGCCTCAATCGAAACCGATTTATCTGGATAAAGAAAAACGCATGACAATGCAAGATGTAAATGCACACAGAACACACTGTTGCAATCTTTACAGTGTGGCCACATTCTTAATAAATAAATCTATCCAACAAGCTGACAGTGAACCAACCCCCACCTCTCATATCAAGTATAAGCCTGGCAAAAGCTAGTAGCTAGCAGGTTTTTCCATGTAAAAAGTCATCCAACGGTGACTGATGCCCATCAGTAGCACTGCTGTCCTTGACCACAGGTCTTTACTATAATTCAAGTTCAACATACCAAGGATATCTTGTCATTATCTGGCGTCTTAATGGCAACCACGCTAAGCAATGGTGGTATCAACTCGATATGTCAACCCAGGTATTCCCTCGGCTACAATATCAGATAAATCCAAAGAAGTAAACCACATCCAGCTGAAATCTACGGAGCCCCTTAAGGGACATGGGGAAAAAAAAAATGATGGGTGAAAAAAAAAAAAAAGATGTCATTTTTGCGGGATCTCGCAAAGGTTTTGCGATCTCGCAAAACCTTTGCGAGATCCCGCAAAAGCTGCAACACTGCTGGTCGTTCGGTAAAGTTGGAAAGATATTCACAGATTCGAACTTCAATGGATGATCAATAAATCTGAAGTGAAACGTTTTTCAAACACAAATGATGCCTCTGTCCCACCATAATAGCATAGACTATGAGCTACAAGGACCAAAACCCCGATTTTGTACTAAAATAAGCCGTCCTCCGAGCTCGACGGACAACACCGATCTCTATGCGCAGCCGGCAGCCGGGCGAGTGCGCAGGGAACGGCCGTAAGCGGTCTTTTGGACCGCTGGATTTACACCCTATAATATCTCATATAAATACCCAACTGAGTGATGAATGCATGCATTGTGTCATGATATTTTTTTAAAAAACGAAATAACACCAAAGTGTACATTTTAACTAGTTTAATTATACATTAATCGATATCATAGTAAACCGTAATTATTGCACAAGGCTTTAATAGAGAAAACCCAGAACAAGAAAAAACAATTAAAAGTAATTATTTGATTATGAAGCATTTTATTTTAACACTTAATATATAATAAAATAAATAATGATAATCGAAAAAGCTGGAAACGAGCTGATCTAAAACAAAAACAAAAAAAAAGAGCCGTTTCGATCACTTTGAGCACTCCTCGAACAAGATGCGGGCATTGATCCCAGCCAGGTCGAGGAGGATGTTATAGAAGATCGCAACTGGCCATCTTCGCTGACACGGACACGGAGGCAGTGCCGGTCCGCTGCAAACGGAACCAAACACCGGACACTTGAAATGCCACAAGCCCGTGTGTAACTGTACGAGAGGGGAGGTAATGTGCGGAGATGTGACCAGTGATCACTACGGCTCTTTGTTTGTTTTAGATCAGCTCGTTTCCAGCTTTTTCGATAATTATTTTACTATTATTGTTTTATTATATATTAAGTGTTAAAATAAAATGTTTCAAAGTCAAGTAAGTTACTTTTAGTTGTTAATTTTCTATGTGTTTCTCTATTAAAATCTTGTGTAAATATGCAATGATTACAGTTTACTATGTGCGATGATGTGAATATTGATAAATGTATAATTAAACTTCTTAACGTGTTAATTTTGGAGTTATTTCGTTTTTGTTTTTTTGTTTTTTTAAATATCATGACACATGAATGCATTCATCACTCAGTTGGGTATTTACATGACAGATTATACAGTTTAAATCTAGCGGTCCAAATGACAGCTTACGGCCGCTCTAGTAGTTTTGAATTCTGGCCCTTCTGAAGTCCAGCTGACACTTTGGTCACAGGGGATCCGCTATAGCCTATATATAGTAGGCGGCGGCTCTTACGTTTGTGGAAAATGTATTACATTTGTGGGTTTATAACATTAAATGCTGCAGATTTTTATTACGTTTGTGGGTTTATTGACGATGTTAAATGACGATATTTGTCTCTTATTACCTACAAAGCCTCCTGCAGGCCTGATGCAGATAGTCAATGAAGCCAAGAAATTATAATAAGGAATGTTCTACCTGCTCTTATAGCCTATGCACACAGCACAGGTCTTATTATAGGCTGTAATATATAAAAAATACTCAGTAGGCCTATAGTGAGGGAAAATTAGCTTTATTTGTGATTAAAATATGACGATGAGGACCCAACGATTGGCCTTCCTTTCCTTCTCAAACTATGTTGAAATTGCATCATTAAACAGCCCAGTTTTCAAAATTTTCGAAATTTCCCCGGACCCCTTAAAAAAAGACTATCTGCGCAGTGATGCCGGTATCTGACCACTTTTTTCATTAACGAGTAATCTAACACGTCAACATTTACAAACTAGTAATCAGATTAAAGTTACTTATCATTATTTCTGTAATTTTCCTTAGTAAAAATATATAGTTCTGCTTTCTTCCTGACTCGGGGAGTGATGTCACGTGTGCCACAATTCACGTTTTCAGCATGAGCACAACTCACGTGTAACACCACGCAGCGATACAAACACAAACAACAATGAAGGGAGGAGAGAGATGCGCATTTTCTAGCTGGAAATATAGTCATTATTTTGAGTTCCTGTCAGCTAAAGATGAGAATTGTCTTTGCGAGATCTCGCAAAGGTTTTGCGAGATCTTGCAAAAAATCTTTGCGAGATCCTGCAAAACGTTTGCGAGATCTCGCAAAACCTTTGCGAGATCCCGCAAAAATGACATCTTTTTTTTTTTTCACCCATCATTTTTTTTTTTCCTCCATGTCCCTTAAGGGGCTCCGTAGAAATCAAATCAGTTGCTGCTGTATGTCATTTAAAACATTGTCAGGAAAAGCCAATGGGCTTCACCCGTTTCTGAGCTCTCTAGCCCTCCTGGGAAACAATCTCATGATCTGACATCGAGCTCTTCAGGATCTTCACAAATGGTGATATCATTTTCCAAGGGACTGGCCATGATTGGCTGTGCTTCTGTACGTATTGATGTGATAACTGCAATCTACTCTGGAGCAAGTAAGGTGTGCAGCACAAGTTATAATGATGATGCACTCTAGTAAGAGGTGAACCACTGTTGTAACCCTGAAACCCCAGGGTTAACCCTAAATTACCCTGCTGACCCCAAATCCTACTTCATGGTTCAGGTATGTGACATGTTTGTTGACATGAAGCCCCACTCAGTTAATCCTGTCACACTGCAGACAGAATCGAGATAACACAACATTTATTAATAGCAGGTATAAATGGGACTCATGTGACAGGCTTAATTTTCTGCTGTATGAACTCTGTCAATGTCAAATACACTTACTTCTTGTCTTTTCATGTTGAAGCTGAAAGGTTGACATGTATGTTTGTGACAACACTTTTATTCATCTTGTGCAGCTTCGACCACAGTGGAGAACATCGGTTAAAGCCAGGCCTGAAGAAGTGTAAGTCTTCTTTTTTTAATTTCCAACACCAAGCCTTAGAAATGAAGCTGTTGCCTGATAAATTTAAAAATGAATATACTTTTTACCATTAGATATTTGTTACAGTACATGCTCATTATTTTTTGTAAAATATTAAAGGTATCTTTAATTGATTTTGTTTGGATTTCATAAAAAATTTACTTTTTGTACTGTCTTTCAATTGCATATTAAACAGTAAACACACACATTTACACACTAAACTATGTGTTATTTGTTTCTCCATCAGATGGTGTAGATCTGAAGTTTGATGAAAACACAGCAAGCAAGAGACTTGTCCTGTCCGAAGGAAACAGGACAGTGAAAACCATAAAGAAGGTGGAGGAGAAGGTGACACGACCTGAAAACGAGGACAGGTTTAAGAGGAGTCAGGTGTTTTGTGAGGAGGGCCTGAAAGGCCTCTGCTACTGGGAGGTGGAGTGGAAAGGAGAGGTTGGAATCGCAGTGGCGTATAGAGGAGTGAGTCGAAAATGGGACAGTAGTGGTGGTCTAGGATGCAATGACAAGTCCTGGAGTCTGCTCTGCCTTAAGATAGGATGGCTTCCCTTGCATGGGAAGCAAAAAGTCAAACCAAAATATATAGAAGTGCCCCAATGCAGAAAAATAGCATTGCTTCTGGATTGGGAAGGTGGTACTCTGAAATATTACAGTGTCACACCAGAAAAGCTGAGCCTCATATACACTTTCAAGGCCAAATTCACAGAGCCCCTCTTCCCAGGCTTCTGGTTTAAGAATGGCTCTGTGACTTTGTGTGAGATTGACTGAACCCCTCTGCTCCAAGGAAAAGTGTAATGTAGTGATCACTGGATGCTCCGACTAATATTTCCATAGGTGAGCACAAGCTTACCTGCATCATTCCAATGCCACAATGTAAAACAGGTTGAAAAGATGCTGTTGTCAACTGTAAGTCAGTATGTTAACACTGTGAAGGAAGAAATAGAGGGAAAGAAAAATCTCATGTAGTTAAGTCACTAATGTGATGAAGAAAATAATCACAGATGTTTGTAAGAATGTAAGATACAAACTTGACCTGTTCCTCAATTATTTAACTGTCCTGACTTACTAATACATTTTATTTTTTTTACTTATATGTCCTGTACTGCAGAGGACAACTACCTCCACAGAGTCCTCTTTGGCAAGTTGTTTTTTGTGACCTGTAAGATTTTATTTTATTTAAGTATTTTTTTGGCCTTTTATGGCTTAATGATAGTACAGCTGAAGAGGGTGACAGGAAAGAGGGAGAGAGAGAGAGGGAGTGACACGCAGCAGAGGGACCCAGGCTGGCAGTCGAACACGGGTCCGCTGCAAAGCCTCAGCACATGGGACGCCCGCTCTACCAATTGAGCTAACGGTGCCCTGTGAGCTGTATGATTTTGAATACGCTTTATGTTTATTACTGTATGAATTTGATGACTGAATTGATGAAGTAAAGTTGCTTAAACTTGTCGGAGCAGGAGGGACAAACATGCTTCAGAGATATGAGCACACGTTCACTGGCAGGAGCTAACAAAGGATGTATTTCATGTTAAAACACATTAAAGTTGGTTTTAATTGAAAGTGTCATAGAATATACACCTGTATGCTAATCCACAGTCTGTTGGCAGGGAACCACTGAACTACTGCCATAACATGATCTCTCTTTTTTTATTATTAACGCGTGGATGCCAAAGTCACCCGCCTGTGTGCTTTAAATACATGTTTTTTATATTGAAGAGACTTAAGATTGCAATATGTCAACTAATGTACTTGTGATGCAGAGATACTGAAAAGTTGCATCATAAATAAAGCTTCTTTTTTTAACTTAACTGACGTGTGTGTGTGTGTGTGTGTATACTGTATATATGTATATATATTTGTTTTCTTTTGTTTATACATGTTGAAAATAAACTCTATCCATATGAGTAAAGCTGAACTATTAGAAGAAGTAGGTTCACATCATTCTTAAAACAATAGTCACATGCCCGTATGTGCAACCTTTGTTTTCTGTAATCATTCCTAGTGCTCATACTAAACATTTAACATGCTTCCAATGTAAGTGTAGAAAAAAAATCCCAGTTCTCATGAAGAACAAAATATAACACAAACTTACTGTATTAAATAAGGGGGGGGGGGGGTTTCCACAGTTAGTCTTTTCTTAACATACAAAATGGGAATTTAGTAACTGAAACTTACTTTGTAAAATATCCACTTTATTTGCCCATCTCACTGTTAAATATTATGTTCAGCTCAACTTTGAGATTCACCATTAGACATGATGAGGACTGTGGATTTTGTCCCATATTGTTTCCCATTGGAAGCACATGGGGAAGCGATCTCTTGATGGCCGGTCTGTTCAGGTTGATTTGCTACACCAAGTCGAAGGTTGAAATGTACCTGATTGTATCATGTACATGTACCAAAGAACCCAAGTGTATGATGTGGTGTTAAGACCACACCTGTTTAAAAGGCATCATCATCATGAGTTTAAAGTGAAAAAGTCAGCTGTTACAGAGATTAATCCTTCTGTTAATATGAATCCTGGTGATTACTTGGCACGCTCTAGTCCCTCCTGGCAGACATTGTTCTGCTTGTTTATCTGATTTTGTGCATTGGGAGTTGTTGTGTGCATATCTTATTACTTAATTAGATTGCACCTGAATTGAATCATCACGCGAAGCGTCTCCTTTACTCGCTTTATTGTTCCCATGTTACAATGAACAACCGCCTCATGGCGTCCCTAACACTTCCTGTGCGCCCATGCGTCACTGCTCACGTGATCAACATAAACCAATACATGACATCCCTCCTTTTCTTGGAAATAATAATTAACCTCTCCACCACAAAGTCTGCCAAATATGAAATATAACTGACTTTCAAAACTTCCCCTCTCAGCTCTTAGCTGGATACAACCCACCAACTGCATACATACAGTATGTGTTTTTCAACAATAAAGTTTTAGAACAACTTTTCACAATACACTCACATTTATTATACTGTTCACTTCAACACAAAATCACCATATCTTTCAGGTGCCCTTTTAACCCTTAGGGGTCTGATTCTTGTCATGTCTGATATATGAGTGTCCTGGTGTGGTGTTTGAATGATATTGGTCTCTGTGTCCGCACCCAGCACACTGTTCTCCTCTCTTGAGGTCTCTTCTTGTGTACTATGCATTTCCTTATGCTCCGTTGTCTCGTATCTTTTCACATGTGTGGTGTTCCTTTTGTAACGTGCTCCTGTTGGAGATTCAACCACAACTTGATTTCCTGTTTTGCTCACAATTTTATGTGGTGTTGGGTGGAATGGTGTGGAGAACTTATCCACTCTGTCCTGCTGAATGAGTACTGTATCTCCAATGTCCACTTTTGAATATTGAGCCTTTCTTCTTTCATCAGCATATAATTTTGCCTTTCCCTTTTCTTCTGCATCTTTATCACGCACGTCCAGTGCTGCTGTGTGTGATTCACAGATGTCTGGTAACTTTCCCCTTATTTTTCGGTTAAAGAGGAGTTCAGCAGGGCTCTTTCCTGTAGTAGCATGCACTACGCTCCTGTAAACAGTCACATATTTTTTTAGTTCGCATTTCCAATCCAGCCCTTCTGCTTGAGCAATTTTGATTCTCTTCATCAGTGATGAGTTTTGGCGCTCGACTTCTCCGCTAGCCTGAGCCCATTTTGGTGTTGTTCTCACATATTTGATTCCATTATTTTCACAATATTCTCTGAATAGGTCAGATCTGAACTGAGGTCCGTTATCTGACTTGCAGGTGACAGGTAACCCATGTCTGCTGAAGATTGACTCCAGACTGTCAATGATTTTCTCTGTGGTTGTCGATGTCAACACATCATACTCATAATAGCAACTGTAGTAATCCACTACTACAAGTATGGAATGATTGCTTGGCAGTGGTCCTAACAGATCTATGGCCACATCCTGCCACGGACCGTCTGGTAGCGGAGTGGTTCTTAGTGGTTCAGGTGGATCAGGTCTGGCCACAATCTGACATCCATGACATGCCTTGCAGTATTTCTCAGCGGCTCTGTCCATGCCCGGCCACCACAGTTTGGTTCTGAGATGTTGTTTGGTTCCGACAATTCCTAAATGTCCTTCATGTGCCAGGCTAAGTGCTCTGGCTTGCAAACTTTGTGGGAGCACAATGCGATTTCCACGGAGGACTAAGTATCCCATTACACATAGTTCATTTGCAATTGGTGCATATGGCTTACAGTTCTTAATGTCCACTTGTGATTGCTTTGCACACCTCTTCTAGTTCTGGGTCAGTAGCAGAGGCTTCCTCCACCTCTCTGGTTGTAAGTGCTTTGGGCGTGGCACTCACTGCAACAAATCTCACATACTCCTCTGACTCATGTCTGTGTATCTCTTTCTTAGCCGTGTCCCCCAGCAGTCGTGACAAGGGGTCAGCTATGTTCTGTTTTCCTGGTACGTGCACCACTCTGAAGTCATATGGCTGTAATCTGAGGACCCAGCGCTCTATGCGTGCACATGGTTTCGAACGCTGACAGTATATGATTTCCAATGGCTTGTGGTCTGTGATTAAGTCAAACTTTCTGCCGTACACATAAGGATGAAGTCTTTCACAAGCCCACACCAGCGCCAATGCTTCTCGCTCTGTCTGAGAATATCGTCTCTCGCAGTCTGTCAAGCTGCGGCTTACATAGCAGACAGGTACCATCTCTCCTTGCTGGTCCTGCACTAGTACTGCCCCTAAGCCTACGGGACTGGCATCCGCTATTACTATTGTTGGTGCTTCTTTATCACAGCTCTTACTCTCTCTTTTGTTGGTCCAATGCCTTTTTGTGACAAAAGTATCCCCATGAATACTAGTTTGTCCATGCTGAATTGGCATTTTTGGGGATTTAGCATTAATCCGCATTCCAAAAGTCTCCTCATGACAGCGTGCAGGCGCTTGTCGTGTGTTTCCTGGTCTGGCGCATGCACAATCACATCATCTGATATATTCTCGACACCTTCAATGCCTGACAATGCAGCTGCTATCTCCTGCTGGTACTGCTCGCTGGCTGATGATACACCAAATATCAGTCTCTTATACCTGTACACTCCATTGTGTACTGCAAACGTTATTTCACGGTGTCAGTTCTAGCTGATGATAGCCCCATTTCAAGTCCAGTTTGCTAAATACAGCAGAACCATTAATGCTTTGGAGTATTTCATTCACAGTAGGGATAGGGTATCGTTCTCTTACAATTGCCTCGTTAGCTCTTCTCATATCTAGGCACATCCTGATATCCCCATCAGTCTTTGGAAGCACAACCACTGGATTTACCCACGGAGTGGGGCCTTCAACACGTTCTATAATGTCTATGTCCATCAATTCTTTTATTTTTTTCTCAACAGCCTCCCTGAGGTTGAATGGTATGCGTCGTAGTGGCTGAGCCACAGGTCTCACTTTTGGGTCAATGTACAGACTGATCTGTTTGGTCTTTAATTTTCCCACTCCCTTGAACACATCTGGGTATTGCAGCTGGAGAGAGTCTTTAATGTCTGTGACAGCTGAGACATTCTCACCGATTTTCAACACCCCCAACTTAATGGCTGTCTTTTTCCCCAGGAGTGGTTCCCCATTACCTTTAATCACCATAAATTCAGCCTGTTCAGTTTTGTTGCCAATTGTGATTTCACAATTAAAAGCCCCTTTGATAGGTAGAGCTTGACTGGATGAGTATGAGTATAACTTTCTCTGTTCTTTTGGTACATATGAATGACACTTGATCTTTTCTGCCTTCAGTCCCTTCCACACATTTTCTCCCATTATGTTACTTGTAGCCCCAGAGTCTACTAACATTTTCAGTTCTACTCCCCCCACACAAAAGGTAAGTCTCTCTGACATGTCATCATCTCTTACAATAAATGCAAACTCTTTTTGTTCTGTTTCAACATTATTCACATTTTGTTTCTTTGATCCCTTTGTGCGGCACATTTTTGAGAAATGATCTTTCCCATTACATTTGTGACATGTTTGTCCACGAGCAGGGCATTTGGGATCCTTCCCCATATGATCAGCGTACCCACATCTGTAACATTTTCTTTCAGATTTGCCCTCCTCTTTGTTCATTGATTTCCCCTCTTGTTTTTGCGCACTTCCCTCTTTTTTGTGTGACGTGATGAACGGTCTCCGTCTCTCTTTGTCCATCACTCAGCGACATGGCTGCCATCTGTTCCTCAATTCTTTCACACTGTGAGGCCAGTTCCAACGTGCGGGCGAGCGTTAGCCCACGTCCCTCCTCCAGTAACTTTCGGCGGACATAATCTGATGTGCATTTACTCAGAATTGCATCTCTTATCTGATTATCTGTCTCTACGCCCAAAGCGCAGTCTCTCGCTGTTTGTCTCAGACGTGTAGAAAATTGTTGCACAGTCTCGCCTTGTTTCTGACACAACTTGTGAAACGTCTGGCAGGCGAAAGCTGTGTTCACTTGGGGAACGAAATAAGTGTTCAGCGCGTCCACCGCGGCCGTGTAGTCCGTTGCTGCTCCGGTGTTCGGCAGCGTCGAAAATATATCCTGCACGTCCGGTCCCGCGAGGTGCAAAAGTAAAGCCCGTCTCCTCTGTTGCCTCACCTCCGATGCATCCTCTGTGAGTATGAGTCCTTGTCCATCCGCATACAACTCAAACGATGTCAGCCACCGAGTCCATCTTGGCCCTAGCGTAGCTGGCTCTGTGTAGCATGCAAACGGCTGAAGTCCCGACTTGTCCATGCTAGCTGTTTCCCGATATGACTTAGCTGCACTTGTCTTCAGAAGTCCGACATCCTCGTCGCCATTGTTGTGTGCATATCTTATTACTTAATTAGATTGCACCTGAATTGAATCATCACGCGACGCATCTCCTTTACTCACTTTATTGTTCCCATGTTACAATGAACAACCGCCTCATGGCGTCCCTAACACTTCCTGTGCGCCCATGCGTCACTGCTCACGTGATCAACATAAACCAATACATGACAGGAGTCAAGTTAAAAGCCTGCTCACCATCTCACCTCTGCACAGCTGGCAAATCACCATGTGAAGTGGGTGTGAATGTCAGATTCATAGAGTTCCAGAGATCATCACACAGAAGAGCCAAAACCTGATGTGGGAAAGCTGTGGCCTTCCCTTTTCCTGTCTCCTTCTTCCTGCCATCTCTCCTCATGCCCATCTTCCTCTGACCCCCCTCATCTTCCTCGCTTTGTGTCTCCATGTCTTTCTTAGAACAGTCAAGCAGCTGTCAGACGTGATTTCTTTTCTCTTCCTTCCATCTTGATCCCAATGAAAAAGTGTTGTGTGTTTTGTTGCACTGAGTTACGTAGAGAGAAGCCGGGTGAACAGGGATTAATAAATGGGTGAGTGAACGCAGCTGCAGTGTTCATTCTACATATCCAGGAGAAAAGAATGGCCTGTTACTTGTGTATTTATTCTGTCGGCTTCCGATTTTCATCTCATCCAGTCTACTTCCATCTACAGATGCTGCAGTTACACAGATAAGAAATTCTGGTTCTTGTCTCGGGGCCCATTCACTTTCTACACAATCAGGGTGGTGCACATTTCCACATCACAGGTCACAGGAGCAGCGATAACTACACATCACTGCTGTAATACACAAACTTATGCACTCAGACTTGTGCCTGTTAAACGCCTAATGCAAACGGCACATTTCACTCGTTCCTGCCCTCTTCACAGCCCCATGTATGTGCATGCTGGCATGTGTGTGAGCCTCTGAGTGTAGGAGGTGATGAAAACACCCATGAAGGACAGACTGGAACTAAAACTGGAGCGAAAAAAAGGGGAAACTTGGTGCTGAATGGAAATGTCCGGCACAATGCAGCAACCAGCACACTGAGGGTTTCTTTGCACAAGCGGCCTCTTTGTCTCCATGAACCTAATTCTTGACCAAATCTTTGAAGAGGATGAAAAACCCACATTTGAACATTTAGTTCTGGGTCCACACCAGAGACCTCGTAAAATAGCAACAGACCTGTTTGATTCATTCAGGATCTTTCGAGTTCGGGCTTCTTTTACGTCGCACCATTGATCTGCTGCTGCTAATTGACAACACATTCAGATCGCCTCACGCTCCCTCTGTCTCACTCTGCCTCCGTCTCTGAGGATTTGTTTTGATTAGAGCCTATTCCAGTTGAATGAATGGGTGGTTGTGTAGGTTTACTGAATGGAGACAAGGCACTTTGTGTGTGAACCAAACGTGATGAGGAAACACTTTTATAAATCTGTTTCAACGCCTCATGCTGGTGTTATTGTTAGTAATGTCTATCACTCTGGCAGCTAATGGAGCCTTTAATCATATTTGATTGGCTGATCTGACAGAAAAAGAACGATCACAGCCCTCAGACATTTGGTCATTTCAACATACAAGAAACCAGTGTTGGGAAGATTACTTTGGAAATGTAGTTGGTTACAATTACAAGTTACCCTGTTGAAAATGTAATAGTAGTGTAACTATTTCAATTACTTTCTCAAAGTAATGTAACTAATTACATTTGATTACATTTTGATTACTTTTCTTAATTTTGAATGAAGTCTCTCAACTGTTAACCATTTTCACATTTTAAGACCTATAGTGTGATAAGCCTTTCAGTTAAAAGGTTTAACCATATATTATGAGTCTGACCTTCGGCCTGTACTGCGAAGAGGCTCACTTCCTCACTAAATGGAGTGACAACGGGCTGATT